>NW_003852463.1:145129-153533 GCF_000181295.1 Otolemur garnettii
TGGTTAAGCCCCTATATATTTCTGAACTCAACTATGGGTCTGCTGCATCACAACCTTTTGGAAAGGAGCCCAGGAGTGTGATTTTTAAAAAACATTCCCAATTTGAAAGGTTAAACGACACTCTATCTGCATTCTTGCTATGACCTCTGACTGAGCCAGTTGGTGTGACTCGCTTTTGATCATGACATGTGGGTAGAAGTGACATTGTCACTGTGCCAGTTTCAAATTTAACCTTGAAGAAGTTACATGCATTTTTGCTCACAACTCTTCTGTTCCTACCATTGACATGGAAGGAGCTTCCATGGTAACTTCAGAGTATTCATGGAGATATGTGGAAGACAACCAACCCAGAGGCCACAACTGACCCACACACATACAGCCAGATGTAGAGCTGTCCAGCTTCTGTGACCCAGACCAGCAACTCCAGGTGACTTGAAGACAGCAGAGCAAGATCACCCGAGGACAAAAGGACCACCTAAGTGGACTCACAGGCACTCAATAAATAAATTCTTATTGCTGGATGTGACAGAGACTTTTGTTTGTGACACCAATGACAAGAGATTTGTGATCCCAGGCAATACATAACAATATACCCAAGAATTTCAACAATGACTCAAGTTTGGAAACTATTATCTAGTGCAATGATTAATATCCTATGGATCCATGGGCCAAATCCAGCCAGATGTGGGTTTTTTGTAAATAAAGTGTTACTGGGACATAGCCACACCCATTCATTTACCTATTATCTATGTTAATTGACTGCAGTTATCTACAGCTGCTTTCTTGGTAGGCAGGACCCACCTACCAAGTCCTGATCTTGTTCAGAGCACTCAACACAAGAAAATGTAGCCCTAGAAAGAATAACCACATTTGCCAAAGTTATAGGGCAGAGATTCTGCTAGCATTTGGGCCTTTGAATTCTTAATGTAACATTCTTTTCACAATGACACACAAAATCTTTAACAATATTTGAAAATTATTTTAAAAAACAAGTCTCAGGCAGCACTCTCAAAACCTGCTCTAAGCTAGTTTCCAATTGAAAAAAATTGACAGACCTATACCAAGGTTATTAATGGAAATGCATTTTTTGTGCCCTTTTTCTCTGGGCTATTCACATCATAACAAAGGACTTTATTTAGCCTCTACCTAAAAAATAGAAAACTGTGATGTTGTAGATGCCAACAGCTGGCAGAGCTGAAGGAGTGTGGCCATCGGCTGCAAGCACGCAGGTGCATGGCTGACTTTGACTTCTGTGCCTTGGAGATGAAGAACTGCAGCAAACTAATACAGTCTAATGGAATTAGAAGATCCTCCAGGACAAAAAATAACCTCATTCAAAAGAATTTTCTCTAGAAATATGCTTAAGTAATTCAACACAAGCTGCATGTTTGTTAATTACAGAGCATCAACACAGACCATACACATGAGGTCAAAGACCTAAAATCAACCATCGAAGCTTGCTTTAATGTCCCAGATGGAAAGAGAAGGACTATAAGATCAAAAGGAAATTAAAATTTGGGCAGAGAATTTAGAGGAGCACATACATCAATCCAAGCAGCATGCACACAGTTGGTGGGCATTTGGAGTTTTAAACTCTTAGGAGGAGGTCTTCATTCAGGTGGTAATATATAATGCCCATTAATCTCTCTTTAAAGAATTCAGAGGGCTTACTTGAGTCACACACTAAATTGGGGCAATACAAGTAAGGCCCACTTTTCCTCCTAAATTTTTGGCACCTCCACTCCACCTCTCTGGACTACTGACAAGTCATGCAGTGTATGTTTAACTTGCCCTAGGCAATTAGTGCTGCTATAACAAAATACCACAGAGTGGGCAATTTATAAAGAGCAAAATTTATTTCTCACAGGTCCTTTTTTTTTTTTTTACAGTCAGAATATTCACATATTTATTTTTAAAGCACTTAAAAAAACCAGAAATGACTTCCATTAAAAGCTCCAAGGTGTGTTGTTTCAAGTACATACTATAACTATCTATACCTTCAGCCCATTTACTAAGCCAAAAACACATCAAGCAACTTTAAGTTCATAAATTAATAATGAGGTACAGAATCCCAACCAGGGTGGGACAGTATGTGCTCTAAGTTAGAAGCAGACAGCTTGGCTCCTTAATGATGCCTCCCCTAGAGCACCTGTGCTCCATTGCATTTAAGGTTTCTTCTCAAAAATTTGAAAGTGACATTTTAGATCCTCTAGCTGTGGCTGGTTTAGTCCCCCAATTCTAATGGTGCGATAGAATCAAGTGGTTGCCTGAGGCAGTCAATCCAAGCTTCCAGGTCCCACTCTTGTAGGCCTCAATTATCCACATAAGACTCAGGAGAGCTGACACATCTGAAGGTTGGGAAAACTTGCTTAAAAGGGGAACTGCCACTCCAGCATAAATTGTCCTTAATCCTACCATTTTCACTTCGAAGATGGTGAGTCCCAGAAAACCATGGCCAAGATGTCCTACGTGGCTTCCTCTGAGAGTTTATCTGCAAGAGGCAGTCATCTAGCCACTTGCTTTTTATCACATTTTCAACAGCTGCTGCATTTCCTTAATGGTTGCTATAAAATCATTTAGTTGACAGTTAAACAAAGGATGCTATTCTAGGAATTGGGCCCTTTCTTCTTCTTTCATCTTCAACTTTACCTTTAAGACCTGTAACTCCTCCATCTGTTTTTCAGCTATTTCGTTAAAAAGCTTCAGTTCATCTTTCAAAGTTTCTAATAGCAACATAGAGTCCTGTGATCTGTCATGGCTTCTTGCTGTGATGCCAGGGTCTCATTGTCTAAAGCTAGGATGAGGCCTTTGCTCTCCAAAATTGCCAGACAGTTGTCTTGAACCTTATCCAGCAGCTCTACCTTCTGGGTGAGGTCCTTCAACTCTCCCTGAGTTTCAGTCAACTTCTGGTGCAACTGCTTGTTGATAGCCTCTAAGACCCGGTGCTTATCCTGGAGTTCTTCCTCTGATTTTTGTTTACATGGTGGTTTGTAGCCCTTTTTGACATTCCTTTTGTTGGCAGTGTCTACAACCTTCATCTGCCCATTCTCTCGTCTGGATTTGGTGGTTTTTGCAATATCATTCTCTAGCCCTCCTGAATGAAGATGTTTGGAAACAAGGACTTCTTTGGACCTTGCAGGTAATAGACTCTTCTTAGAAGTGCCTTGAGTTTGTGTGTCTGCAGGCAGGCTGTCACTCGGCATAGAGGGGGCCTATAGGCAGTACACACTGGCCTTATCCACACTGGTCACTGGAACTGGGCAGCATGGCTGGGCCCCAGGCGCCAGCTCCTCCTGCTTGTAGTCCTCATCTCCCTTGCTCCAAAGACTTGTCACAGTTCTTGATGCTGAGAGATCCAAGCTCAAGAGGCCAGTAGTTAGGGTGACTTGTGAGAGCTGTTGTTTGCTTCCAAAATGGCATCTTATTGCTGCATCCTCCAGAGGGAAGAAACACATAGTATCCTTAACTGGAGGAAGGTGGGACAGCAAGAAGCCTTTTATTAGGGCCTTCATCCCATTCACCAGGGTGGTGCCCTCGCCTCTTAACATCATTACATTACAACCCCTGAATTTTGGAGAGAACTCATTCAAACTATAGCAAAATGTGAATTCTAAGGCTAGTTTAATTCCTAAAATAAGTCCTCTAGCAGCTAGGTATAGTTCTGAAATTATTCAACCCAAAACAAAAAGGAGCCTTTTCTACCATTCTGACCCAGTAATCAGATCATAATGAGTTATAATCAGGCATTATAATATCTCATGTCCTAGAACCAAAGTCATGTTTCAAGACTTTCATTCCCTTAAAAGATAATTGTCCTTTAAGAAATGACCACTTGCCTTTGCAACATGCATTATCCATAACTTGAATGATATCTCACTTAATCCTTACACATACACACCAACACACACACACCCCAAAATGAACAGTGAGAACTATTTACCAGTATTTTATGTGCTAAAACTAAGGATCAAAAAAGCAAATCTACCTTACCTCAGTTTACATAAATAGTAGATGTTAGAGAGCTAAGCTGTAGAAAGCAAATTACTGAGGGCTGCATTGTGTGAGTGTCCCAGCTCAACTTTCTCCCTTGCCTCAGTCTGTTTCCCTCACCCCTCAAGACTCTATGACCAAGAGCAATCTCAATAAACATTCTGTACACAAGTTTCTCCTGAGAGCCCGTGTCCCAGTGAACCCACGCTAAAGCACTCTAGTTCAATCAGAAGAAAGGTGTGCTGTGTGACTAACAATTAACCTGGAAAAACTCACATTAGCTTTAAAAATTCTCTAGTTTATAGAATCTAAGAATTTGACAACTGCAAGTGACTTCAGAAATTAAGTAATCCATAGTTCCCACAAAAACAGAATGAACATTTACATACTTCCTATCAATTTTAAATCTTACGTGATGACCAGTTATTATCAACCATCTTAATTCATGAAACACTTACTAAGTATAGTAACCAATATTAGTAAGTTTCATACTTATAAATGACTATATTTATTTTGTCTTTGAATCTTCACAATCATCTTATGAATAAAAGAATTTTTAAGCCATTTTACAAATAATGGCACTGAACTTGAAGGGAGCAATGCAATGTATTCTAAGACACACAGCCATGACAGAGAAGATAAGAAAATAAAATTAAGTTGTTCTAACTCCTATTTGTGTTCTCTTTTTCACACATCACAGTGGTTTTTATATAGTCAGAGGCCAGAGTGTATACCTGTATATTAACCAGCAAAGAATTTGAATCCAATCCCATGTGAAAAGGGAACTTTTATAGAGTAAAACAAAGCAGAAAAAGAACTCAATATTTTAGGTTGAGCAAAGCTGACATTCCATTTGTTAATATAAATCTTTACCAATCTCATAGTACTATTTGAGCTATTATTATTCAGTTGCTAATGTGCTTCCTAACATTGTCAGTAAAGGACTGAAGATCTGAAATTACTGAATAATTTTCAGCCTTTGACCTTGGCAGAAAGAACCTTTATGGTATTTTCCCTGAAGTAAATCGACAAGGGACTTCCCGTAACATCCATGTGAATGCGGGTATTTAGCTCCCCCATCCCGAGATTCTATCGAAGTAGCCCGCAGAATATTCAAACAGAGGAAAGCCTGCATGTGATATAGTAATGAAGGAAAAATGCAGCCCAAACAGGGAACTCTGAAGAATCTATGTTAAAAGGGCAGGTACAATCCTCATCGCCTCCTCCCAAGAAAGCTATGCAGTGTAGCAGGAAGCTGTGGCGGAAACTGGATGGTCCCAACTAAAGCCTCCTATGTTGAAAGTTTGTGTATCAAGAAGAATGTAAACCATAGTAGAGGAAGAAATGGCTCAACTTAAAATTCAACCCCACACTTTATAAAGCAAGTAAGTAACTGCTTGTTAACATCACTCAAAAGATTCTCAAAAGTCCCAGATTTGTAAAAACTGGTCCTGGTAGCTAAAAACCAGCAGAAGACAGCAGGAAGACGGCAGAGAACTAGCACAGACTCCACAGTGGACAGGAAGGCAAAGAAAGGTGGTCCCTTCTGCTGAGTCTCCCCAAAGAGAAAGATAAATCTACACTGAAAGGGGAGGATTGTTCAAAAGCAAGTGATGAGACAGACACTAAGAATACAGGAGGAAATTATAGAAATTTCTACTACAGTCAATACACAAAAAAATGAATGCTATAAGGAATAATTGTTTACTGTTGCAGATGTGATATTAGTATTGTGATTGTATTGTTTCAAAGAGCTCTCATCTTTTACAAATACCTAAAGAAATATTTGCAGATAAAAATTAAAATGATGGCATCTGGGATTCACCTCAAAATAATAAAGGGGAGAAGAGTGGGTAGAAGTATGATTGATAAAGGATTTATCATTGTGAATCTGGGTTATAATTGTGCATCTGGGTTATAATGGGGCTTATCATGCTATTTTTTTTCTATTTTCCTAACAAGAAGTTTAAGTAAAAATAATTATAGGAGAATTTGACATGAAGGCCACATTAACCAGTTTGATGAAAATATTTCAAATTGCATATAAAAACAGCACACTGTACCCCATGACTGCATTAATGTACACAGCTATGATTTAATAAAAAAAAGAAAAAAAAGAAATAAAAGTTTAAATATAAACAACAACTCCATAAAATATTGGAAGAAATGCTGGTAACCATATGCATGTTTTTAGTGTATAATCGTACAGGCAGAATTTATTAAGAAAAAAAATTAACCAATCTGCCTACATGAAATGAAAAGCTTCTATATTTACTTATGGTATATATAAATAAAACAAATGTATGATTTCAGAAAATATTTACTAACAAAGGGAATTGTTAATAATATTAATAATTTCATATTATGATTAATGATAATAAATGATCATAATTCATTTATTTATAAATAGATTATAAAACTAAGAAGTTATAATTCAAAATGTTATACATTTACATTTATTTGCTCATTTTGCTAAGAGCTGGACTATGACAGGAAACAACACAGGTCCTAGGGCTCAGATAGAGACAGTTAATGAACAATTCATCACACCTAAGGTGCTTATGTGCTATAAATGACAAGTGCAGAAAGCTATGAAAATATAAAACAGGAGACCTGATTTGGTTGGATTGGGAGGGTTCGATACAAAAGAATGTCTTGAAGTTTTTAGCTGACAACTCTTGGGGTGCCTGGGAGTTAACTAAAAGAAGGAAATAAAGAGCATATTTTTCTCAGTCATAGAATTACAAGAAATTTTTATTTTATTCAGTATACTTTTCCATAATTTCAAGTACTATATTGAGTAACTTATAATGGGAAAACAATATTTGTTATAAAAATATAAGAATGAACAGCTGGAAAATAATTTTCCTTCCTATTATAACTTCTTTCTCAATCATACAAATTATTTTATTCAAAAACCTTAAATCTTCAAGTTAAAAGATGAGAATATTATCTTGGAAGATGCTAGCATTATTAATACATTAAGTGTTAAATTAATCAGAATTTTGGTTGAAATTTAAAACATTAGTATTTTTCATTTGTCAGAGCTTGGCAAAGTGAATAAATATATATGCATATTGAAAGGAAGAAAGTAGTTGGAGTGGACACAACTCACATTAACTATAGGTAGATACTGATTTCTAAATGACAAGCAAGAAAATCAGAAATATAATGCAGAGTGAGAGAAAAGAAGAGTGGATGGGACACAAGCAGATAGGAGGGAATAAAGGGAAGGGGTAGGGAAGGGAGGAGACAGAATAGGGAAACAAGTACCTTGGTGCACAAGTTGTAGGCTCACATATGCCTGATCATGCATAGTGCAAAGATTTACAAATTGCCAGTGCCTCAGAATAATGGAATACTTAAAATCTTTCTACCTGATTTATTTGGTTCTGCTAACACTGCTCTTGTTCATCAAAGTAGGAAGAAAACCAATAAGCACGTGGGTTTGCCAACATAACTCAAAGCACATTGAATTTTGAAGCTTACAAATCCTTCTAAGAAATATAATTTTCTCAACACAATCTCCTGCACAGGAAGTGGAAAATATTTTATGTGCAAAGAATCTCCTTTTCTTTTTCATGCAAAAGGAAACTCTAACAATAATTCTTTTTTCTTTATTAAGAAAATTTACATTTTAACCTAACAGGTTGAGATTTATGTCAATATTTGGCCTCACCGAGAACCATAATTTCTGTCATAATGAGTCTTCATGAGTAGGATGACAGAAAAAAAAAAAAAAAAGGCAGAATTCCAGAGTTAGACTGGTGTGGCTGGTTTTGTTTCCCCCACATATTCAGGCATACAGCTGTTTTGTTTACATTGCTTTCGTGCACATTGAGCCAAAGTTATAAGTGTGTCCTTTACTCACATAGGTGTGAATTTACCCATCCCTTTCTCTCCCCTTCCCCCAGCTTGACTTCCATTGAGATTTGCTTCTATATGTGTATATAAATATTGATCAATTACTTCCAATTTGGTATTGGGTACTTATGTTTGTTTATCCATTCTTGTGATGTTTCACTTAGAATGGTTTCCAGCTCCATTCAGGTTGTCACAAAAGACAACCCATTTTCTTTTTTACAACTGAGTAGTACTCCTTAGTATGCATATATTAGCTTTTATTAATCCATTCATGCATTGGTAAGTACTTAAGTTGTTTCCACATTATTACAATTGTGAATGGTGCTGCCATAAACATTCAAGTGCAGGTGTCTTTTTTTACACAAAATGACCTTTTTCTTTGGGTTGATGCCCAGCAGTGGGATTGCTAGATCAAATGGTAGGTCCACTTTAATTTCTTTGAGGTATCTTCATACAGTTTCCCATAGAGGGTTCACTAGTTTGTAGTCCCACTAACAGTGTATGAGTTCCTTTCTCTGGGCATCCACGCCAGCATCTATTGTTTTGCAAC
>NW_003852463.1:153781-160807 GCF_000181295.1 Otolemur garnettii
GCCTTAGCCGCTTGAACCACAGGCGCCGAGCCTGTTTTGCAACTTTTTAATATGAGTCATTCTCATTGGAATTAGATGATTTTCACTGTAGTTTTGATTTGCATTTCTCTGATTATTAGAAATGTATTTTTTCATGAGTTTGTAGGCCATTAGTATATCTTTTGAAAAGCTTTTGTTCATGGCTTTTGCCCACTTTTTAGTGGAGTTGTTTGTTTCCTGCAGATTTGCTTGAGGTCTTTGTAGAGTCCTTTATCAGATGCATAGTATGTGAATGTTTTCTCCCATTCTGTAGGATGTCTATTTGCTCTTTTGATTGTGTCCTTGGCAATGCAGAAGCTTTTGAATTTGATCGGGTCTCTTTTATTTATTTTTGTTGGTGGTGTGATTGCCTTTGTGGTCTTCTTCATGAATTCTTTGCCTAGGCCTTTATCTATAAGAGTTTTTCCAACATTTGCTTGTAGGATTCTTATAGTTTCCTGCCATAGGTTTAAATCTTTCATCCGTCCTCAGTTAATTTCCATGAGTGGTGATAGCTGCAGACTCTGTCTCCGTCTTTTACATGAACCTATCCAGATTTCCCAGCACCATTTATTGATCAGGAATTATTTTCCCCAGTGTATGTCTTTATCTGTTTTGTAAAAAATAAATCAGATGGGAATATGAGGATGATTTAACCTTTGGGTTCTCTGTTCTGACCCATAGGTCTATGTCTCTGTTTTGTACCAGTACCATGCAATTTTGGTAATAATAGCCTTGTAGTATAGCTTGAAGTCTGGCAAAGTGATGCCTCCTGCTTTGTTCTTATTATGTAATGCTGAGGTGTGACTATTTACAATATTAGGCAAAGTTATTTAGTCTTCCAGCACATTCATTTTCATCTACAAAATCAGCTGTGTCAAAATGACATAATACACATATTTGTATGTCAAATTACAGTTTCTGGCATATAGTAGATATACCAATAAAAGAAAAATGATTACTGTGATGATAAGAATCTCAGGTCAATATAAATTTTTTTTAACCAAACTTACTTATGCTATGTAATCATTCTACTATTTGGTTAAAACTCAAAAAATGGCAGCATGTTTTCTGTAGAGTTCTTGCCTTTGAACTCTAAGAAGATTTTATACAACCATTCTTCATATGTTTTAATTTAAGATAACAATTTTTCTGTTCAAAATTCTGAAGAACAGTCTTAAAATGAAAAAATATATAATTCTATGTGTCTGACATATTAAATCAATGGGACTTTAAAAAAAATGTCAATCTACCCAAACCCAGAAAAACTTTGCATCCCATTTTGGGAAGCAATTTCCTTGCAATGAAATACCCTATGGTTGAATTACATAAAAGTCTGGATGGGGAGAAGAATTAATATTAACTGAGGCAGCCCAGACTGCACTTTACTCATGAGATTTAGGTTTGAGCTGATTAAAGAGCACTTAATAAATCCACTTGGGCAAAGTTATGGCACTTGAGGGAGATTTGAAATAGGACTGTAATTGTGAAAAGTTCATGAGATGCCAATTCATACCAGGGACTATAATAAAAATGGCCAGAAGTAACAGGTCTGGGACCATGGTTCAGATAAATTTTCCAAGGTAAAACAGCATTAAAAAGGTGATATACACAAAGGAGAATTTTCTTTCATGTTTCACAGTAGCAGAGCCTTTCAAGAGACAAAGAATTGAGCAACTGAATGGATAATAGTGTGTTTGCTATTAGAAATCAGAGGGAATCAGGGCCTGAATATAGGAGGCTTGGAATAAATGACACAGGACTGAAATTCTATCTTCTCCAATATTCACTAAGCAAAATAACAGATTTAGAATGTGAATGGAGACCTTAGGACTACACAGAAACGTATTTTTCTTTCCACTTCACTTGTTGCATTATGTAGAGCACAACAGACTTCTGCTTAAATGGTTTGCTGCACATTCATCTATTCTGGGTCAGAATATGAGCATTCTAAACTGAATCAATCTATCCTGTCTCAATGGAATGTCTGATGTAATATTTATAACCCATTAAATGCAACTTCTGTATTCTTTGTCCACAATTTGCCAGTGTTAGTCAAATCCTTAAACCAAAGGTCATTTGACTCTTATTGGAGTGATTCTTTGTATTTAGGAATAACCTTAGAATCTGTTCAAAATGAAGGTTCTTATCCTCTACTTTCCAGGAATTCTGATTCAGTAGGTCCAAGGTAGGCCATAGTTAAGAAATATCTACCCAAAGTGACTCCAAAAGCAGGTGGTCCACAGCTGAGGCAAGAGAATGGCAAACCCTTGTCTCATTCACTTAAGAAAAAAATTAAAAGTTCATTTAGATCCTAATTGTTTTACTTTGTTCTACTCACCATCTTTTAATTAAATAATGAATTAAAAGGAAGAATAACCAATAGATGCTAAAATCAGTGTGTGAAAGTTTGATAAGGAATAGTATATTTTCATTATCTCAAATTAGCTAAGAAATATGTGTTAATTGTGGTGCTAAATAATTAATAAGTAAAAAATAATTTACATTGACTTCACAGTGAAGAAATCTGACAGATACCATTTTTTAAATGATCAATGTTAACATTAGCATTAATGAGACAAATCAACCTCTCATTGAACAGAGTATCAAGTCTGTGATATTTTTGCCAAAATTGCATAACCTGAATTAAATAATGAGGAAATATTTAACAAATATGTAATAACATTAACTAGCCTCTGTACTTCAAAAATAATAAGTCATGAGACAAGGAAGCAGCACCAAAGAATTGTCCCAGACTGAAGATGCTGAAGGAGATTTAAGGAGACTTGACAAGTAAATCCTTTCCATAGTTCTAGATTGAAACATGAACCAGGAAGGAAAGAGAGAAAAAACAAAAAGGGTTTCATTTTATTGATTGATTCCATGTTTAATAAATGGGATAGTGAACAAAAATGTGAATGGAACTTGAAGGTAAGTTTGTTTATATTCTACCAATATGAATTTTCTGATTCTGATGAGTGTATTATGGTCATACAGAAAAGTATCTCTGTTGTAGAAAAATACACAGTGAATAATTTAAAGAGTGTAAAAATCATATCTGAAACTGTTTTGCAAAAGGTACAAAAATACAGAAAATTAAGGTGACAAGCAGATGGAGAGAGTGATAAAGGAAATATGGTCAAATGTGAACAATAGTGAAATGTAAGTAAAGGGTATGTAGGTGTTGTACTATTTGTATAACTATTATATTGTACAACTTTTCTGTGACTTTGAAATTACTTCAAAACAAAAGTAATAAGAGGGATAATAAAAGTGATAGAGAGAAAGCAATCTCAAATTCATCATTTAGGAATTCTGGGAAGATGGCCGACTGGTAGCAGCCCTCAGTAGAGGCTCCTGAGCATAGGAAGAAAAACTGGACGGAATTGGATTCTATGAAGCCAAAGACGGGGAGCTGAGCCAAGAAAGAAGTTTGGTAAGCTGTAACTCCAAGGAAGAGCATTCAAGAAAACAAATTACAGGTACAAAGCCTATCGACTAGAGGACAAGAGACACCTCCCCCAAGCAGGGGGCCTGCTGTAGGCTATCTGCAAATGATCAGGAAACAAAAGACCTCTCATTTTACCTCACTAGAGAGAGCTGCTAAACTCCAAGTCTCTTTCTCCATAGAGGTACCACTTATTAATCTAAGCACTACCCCACCAGGCCTAAAATTGAAAAGATATTTTTCCCCCACAGTCCAGACTCCTAGTCCACCCTTTCCCCCTCGCATGGCATCCTGAAGTTCTGCCCCCTGCAGAGCACAGAGTGTTTGGTATTGTCCTGAGAGAACTGGGCATAGCATGAACCACCAAACATCAATATGGAATCTATGACTAATGAGGAAGAAAGAGGGTGTGGAAAGAAAGGGACATTCAGGGGAGGAGGAGCAGTCCCCTGGTTATGACTATGCCTGGCCAATGGTGGTGTTAACCCTCAGTTTGGGCTGTGTCTGGTGGGACAGGGTGCAGAACCCCGGCTCTGACGGCACCCATAGCAGGAGAGTGGTTGCCCCATGTGGACCAAGTTCAGCAGACAGGGCTAGTCCTGAACCCCTGCTGGGCCTGCCAGTAGAGGCTTGATAAACATAGACTATAACCTGAGAGCAAAGGTGTGGTCCCCTGATTCCAACAGAACCCTTCAGTAGTGGCTTACTGGGTGTGAACCAAGACCTGAGGGCTAGGGCATGGTCCACTGTCTCCAGCGGGGCTGGTGAGCCAGAAGCTTACCAGGTGAGGACTAAGACAGACCTGTGGACAGAGTATGGTCCTGACTCTAACAGAGCCTGAGAACAGAGGCTCACCAGGCAGTGGACTGAGACTGGCAGGTGGGGACATGGTCCGCTGACTCCAACTGGTCTGGCAAGCAGAGGCTAGCTGGATGTGAACTGAGACCAGTGGGAGGAGACATGGCCCCTGGCTCCAGCTGGGCCTGTAAGCAGAGAAGTGAACAACAATGTGGACTGAGTCTGGTGGGTGGGAGTGTGGATCCTGGCTCCAATTGTACTGTTGGAGACCCCTGAATCCCTCTCTGTTGGGCAGTGTTTGCACTGCCTGAGACAATTTGGTTGGAACCCGTGTCTGAGGCTGTCCACTCAGGGACATTCTGAGGTTGACCTTTGAAGTTCTGTAGCAGAAAAGAACTAAAGGGTAGGGATTGGGCATCACAGCTGTTTGTATCTCTTCATTGTCAAGATTTAAACATTATACTGTAGTTTCTTAGGGTAGGGTAGAGGTTAGCTGATTTGAAAACAGAGCTATCTTGCACTATCTCACCAAGTAGGTCCTCAGAGTCTCCAGCTAAAATTCTGAAAGGGGCCTTTGTAAAGTTATAAGAGATAAGCCACAATAACAAAGCCTTAGGGCTTTGGTAAGGGGCTAGCTCTAATACCTGGGAACCCCAATTGAATTACCCTACCAGTTTTAATAACAAAACAGTGGAAAATAAACATGGTGTGGACCCAACAGAAGAACTCTGGCAACATGAATAACCAGAGTAGATCAAACCCCCCAAGAAATGACAAAGGAGATACAATTGAAGATGCCATGCATAGACAAATGTCAGCAACATCAGAAATCAAATTCAGAAGATGGATGGCAAATAAATAGAATGGAAGAAAAGACAGAAATTGAATTCTAAAGAGTAGTTCTAAAGTTCTCAAGAAATTAATGAATTCAAAGCCCAAGTTACCAAAGATATGGACATAATAAGAAAAGAGATAGCAGAGCTCAAGGAGATGAAAAGGTTAGTTGAGGAGCTCCAAAATACAGTGGAATCCCTCAGTAATAGAGTTAACCAGACAAAAGAAAGGATCTCTGAAACTGAAGGCAAAGTTTTGAATGTTCCCAAACACTCAAAGAGGCAGACAAATGGAGAGCAAAAATTGATCATTCCCTGAGAGAGCTGTGGGATCACTCCAAAAGATCAAACATTCATCTTAGAGGAATTTCTGAAGGAGAAGAGGGTGGTCCCAAAGGTACAGATGCTCTACTCCAAGAGATTTTGGAGGAGAATTTCCCAAGCACTGCAAGAGATACAGAACTTTAGATAGCTGACAGTTTCAGAACCCCAGTAAGACCCAATTCAAATAAAGCATCTACTAGACACATTGTGATTAATTTTGCCAAAGTTAAGATGAAGGAGAAAATTCTGCAAGCAGCCAGACATAAGAAAAGCATCACCTACAAAGGGAGAAATGTCAGAATGACTGCAGATCTCTCAGCCAAAATGTTTCAAGCCAGAAGAAGATGGTCATCAACCTTCAGTCTCCTAAAACAAAACAACTTCCAGCCCAGGATCCTGTATCCAGCTACTGAGTTTCATTTGTGATGGAGAAATCAAATACTTTAATGACATAGACATGTTGAAGAAATTTGCCATAACTAAACCAGCTCCAGGATATTCTCAGACCCATCCTCCACAATGATCAGTGCAATGCTCTATCTCCAAAGTAAACTCACCCAGAAAATTCTGAACAAAACCCAACTTCCACAGTGGTGAAAAGATTAAAAATCTCCATTGGATATCCAAAAATCATGACACCCAAAATACAACCAGGCTTATCAATTTTCTCAATTAATGTGAATGGTTTAAATTGCCCTCTAAAGAGGTGCAGACTGGCTGACTGGATACAAGAATATCTGCTGTATATAAGAATCTCACCTTACCTTAAAGGATAAAAATAGACTCAGGGTGAAAGGATGGACTTGTATAATACAAGCATATGGAAACCAGAACAAAGCAGGGGTTCCAATTTTAGTAGCAGATACAGTTGTCTTTACACCAAAAAAGATAAAGAAAGATAAGGAAGGTCACTACATATTTGTCAAGGTAAACACCCAACATGAAGAGATTTTGATAATTAACATTTATGAACCCTACCAGAATGCTCCTAAATTCATAAAGCAGACCCTAATAGATGTGAACAACTTGATATCTTCCTGCACTATAATAGTTGGAGATTTTAACACTCCTTGACAGTTTTGGAAAGATCCTCTGAAAAGAAACTAAACAAAGAAATATTAGACTTAAAACTAACCCTAGAACAAATGGACTTTACAGACCTCTACAGAACATTTCACCCTAATAAAACTGAATATACATTCTTTTCATCCGCCCATGGGTCATCCTCCAAAATATATCATATCCTAGGACACAAGTATAACCTCAGCAAATTTAAGTGTAGAAATTATTCCTTGTATCCTTGTATTCCACCATGGAATAAAAGTTGAACTTAACAGCAACAGGAATCTTCATACTCAAACAAAGTCATGGAAGCTAAATAATCTTAGTCTGAATGATACCTGGATCAAAGATGAGATTAAGAAGGAAATCACCAAACTTCTGGAACAAAATGATAACGAAGACACAAATTATCAAAACCTGTGGGATACTGCAAAGGCAGTCCTAAGAGGGAAATTTATAGCATTAGAAGCCTTCATCAAGAAAACAGAAAGAGAGGAAGTCAACAATTTAATGGATCATCTCAAGCAACTGGAAAAGGAAGAA
>NW_003852463.1:160827-161934 GCF_000181295.1 Otolemur garnettii
CAAAATTAGGGCAGAATTAAATGAAATTGAAAACAAAAGAATCATTCAGAAGACCAATGAAACCAAAAGTTGGTTTTTTGAAAAGATTAACAAAATTGATAAACCTTTGGCCAATCTAACCAGAAATAGAAAAGTAAAATCTCTAATATCATCTATCATAAATGATAAAGGAGAAATAACAACAGACACTTCAGAAATTCAAAAAATCCTCAATGATTACCACAAAAATCTCTATTCCCAGAAAATATGAAAATCTGAAGGAAATGGACCAAAACCTGGAAGCACGCCATCTTCCTAGACTCAACCAGAAAGAATTAGAAATCTTAAATAGACCTACATCAGCCAGTGAAATAGCATCAACAAAATAAAATCTCCCTCAAAAGAAAAGTCCAGGACCAGATAGCTTCACATCCGAATTCTATCAAACCTTTCAACAGGAAATAGTACCTATATTATACAACATTTCCAAAGCATAGATAAAGAAGGAATACTTCCCAACACATTCAATGAAGCAAATATTACCCTGATCCCCAAACCAGGAAAGGATCCAACAAAGAAAGAAAATTATAGAGCAATATCACTAATGAATTGAATATCAATGCAAAAATATTCAATAAGATCTTTGCAAACAGAATTCAACAACACATCAAAAAAATTATACACCATGATCAATTTGGTTTTATTCCAGGGTTATAGGGTTGGTTCAACATACGCAAATCTATAAATATAATACATCATATCAAAAAAATAAAAAAACAAACACCATATGATTCTCTCAATTGACACAGTAAAAGCCTTTGATAATATCCAACATCCTTTCATGATCAGAATTCTTAAGAAAATAGGCATAGAAGGGACATTTCTTAAATTAATAGAGGCCATCTACACCAAACTCAGAGCCAATATCATATTCAATGGTGTAAAATTGAAAACATTTCCACTCAGATCAGGAATGAAGCAAGGATGCCCACTGTCTCCACTGCTATTCAACATAGTAATGGAAGTCTTAGCCATCACAATCAGGCAAGAGATGGTGATCAAGTGTATCCAAATAGGGTCAGAGGAGATCCAACTCTCACTCTTCACTGATGATATGATCCTATACCT
>NW_003852463.1:163975-193887 GCF_000181295.1 Otolemur garnettii
AAAAAAAAAAAATTCATCACTTAAAAAGATGGTGACATCAATTCCAGGTAGAAGCAAGAAGTGCCAGGTTTTATACATATTCAACTGCATGAAATTTACAAGGGATACATCTAATATATAAACACGTAAGTGTTGACAGTCAAAGATCTATCTGGCAAATACTAACCAAAACAAAATAATACAGGTATATTAATGACGAAGAAAGTGTTAGGTAAAAAGCATTAGAAGAAATAAGGGGGATTATGACAGGATGTTTGATTCATCAATTCTAAATTTATGCAAATTTATCTAATAGTGTAAGATACAAAGCAAAAACTGACATAAACCCAAGTAGAAATAGACAAGTTCACACTGAAATGAGAGTGCATTCATCTCACTCTGAAACCAACAGATAAAGCAGACAAGAGTGAGCAAATGCATGGAAATTTGTGTAACATTAGTAAACTTGTTCTTGAGCTTACATAGAAAATTGAACTCTGTTCCTGCAGAATACACATTATTTTAAAGCTCATATGGAATACTTATGAAAATTTCCCTAATATTGTACCATAATTACAAGTCTCATTAAATTTTAAAGGATTGGTATCATACAGACAACATTCTCTGCCCAATTTGCAAATAAGCAAGAAATCAGTAACTGAAATGTATCTAGGTAAATGATGTATGCTTGGAATCCTCCTTACATGAGAATTCCAGATCTCATTTACCATAGTCCCAAGCACTCCTTACTGAGCCAGAAACTGAAGCCAAAATCAAGTGGCTATTTATCATTATGCCATTAATTCTATAGATTCTTAAACAGTTTGTCATGGTAGTAAAATGAGATAAAGAGAGACAAACCAAGATGAATATGTTTCAAGAAAAATGTGAAAATGATGCGTTCATTATGCAAAGAAGGGATCAAAAACCGTGACTGAAGCATCATTACAAGATGACCCACAATAAGAATTATGATCAGTATACAGAAAAGATGACTGATAAAAAATAAATCAACTTCAAAAGACTAAGATTTCTAACAGTGAATAAAAGAAGCAATGCTATAGGGAAACACCATTATGTATTAAGTGAAAATTTCCTGAGACTTCAAAATCATTTTGAAGGCAGGTGTTAGCTTATTAAGAAAGTAAAGTGTCTACAAAATGCATCAGAAATTATGTGCAACAAGCAGGAATAACCAATTGCAAAAATACGTCTGGCCAGAAATATTGTAGTGCAATGTATTGTGGACTTGGCTAAGAACTTTCAGAACATAATACATGAAAAAGTTAAATCTTTTGTGGCATATTCTATTGCAGCTGATGAAGGCATGGCTATAAATAATACCACCCAATTAGCTATGTTTATTCACGATGTCAAAGAGAAATTTGATGTGACCGAAGCACATTTGGGCAGAATGCCCATGATAGAAATAACACCAGGAAATGATTTGGATTTTTTGTGTTAGAAAAATATTCATGTTGGACTATTTAAAATTAGTAGTCAAGACTACAGACAGTGGTCCTATAATGGTCAGTGCTATATATGTTTAATTCATGTCACCACATGTTCCTAAGTTATAGAACATAAGCCTGACTGATGCATCACTCACCAGGGAGATCTTTGTGCTCAGAGTTAAAAATGGAACTCATTGTCAAGGTAGCCATTAGTATATGGACTGTCTGAATCAGAGGCAGCACAGTGATTGTTTGATGAATTAGATGCTGTACTACTTGAGAGCAGCTGGCTCAGTGATGACCTGAAGCTGAAGAGATGTTTTTAACTACTCAAAGAAATCTATTTGCTTGTGTCATCTAAGGAAAACTTCCAGACTCAGCTCATCAGTCAACACTGGATCAGACTGGATCTTTGCAGTTGACATTACAGCCTATCTAAGGCATAAATGCTATAATTCTTTGACCAAATGTCCAAATTTACTTACTTTAAAATTTACGATTCCATTGACTTATTCATAGAAAAAGCATAGCTTTGTGAACTTTGTGGGCAAAGCACAATAACTAGTACACCTTTGTCCCTGGAAAGCCTCAGCTACATTCTCAAAAGTATGGAGGTAAGGGCTGAATTCCAAAAAATATTAACTGATTTTACATTGTTTTAATTACCTACCATTCCTCTGTGAATGAAGAACCAGATGAGACTTACTGCACTAGAGTGTGAGTATAAAGAACTAAAAAACAAATATGATAATATTTTAAAAAATCAGAATTCTACAAGTGTCTCAGATGAAGTTATGCTTAAATACAAAAATACTATCCATGTTCAGAATTCCCTATTTTAGCTGTTTTTAAATTATGAAAAAGAATAAAACTGAACATTGTCCCCATTTAAAAATACCACAGTTGGATGTTTTTGTACATTGAAATTCAAAATGCAAGACTAACAGTCATATCTTTATTTCATAAGAAAAGCTGTAAGCATTTGAGTTCCAAGTCAACAAAATAACAAATTTGAAGAATAATAAATATGGGGCTCTATTTGTATTTTGTTTTATTTTTGACTTTTGAAAAAATTATCGTAAGTTTTTACGGTTTTATTTTGTTATGTGTTTTCATCCTGTATCATTCATTTGGATGGCCTCTAGGACCCCTTTGACCACACATTTAGTTTTGCTCACTGTTTACTCTCACTTCTACATTTTCAATTGCCTACCAGACATCAGCATTTCTGATGTCTATGGCACATCAAATTCAGTATCTCTCAAACTGAACATAGAAGACTTGCCTCAGGAATTCAAGTTCATTAGATAGCACCTTTAACCAACCATTCACACCAATTCCACATCTGGGTTCCACCTAGAATACTTTCTTCTCTATTACTCAGAGGAGCCACTTTTCTTCATGGTAGCTCAAGCATTTATCTTCTTTTTGTTACCGTTGCTTTGGTTTGGTTCTTAATTATTCTCATGTAGGGTTTTTGCAGTGTCCTCTTTGAAAGACTTCCTGTCTTCAAATTCTCAACCTCCTTCCATCCTGTACAATCTATCAGGATAAATTTTTTTCATCTCTCTTTTTTTTTTTTTTGAGATAGAGTCTCACTCTGTACCCTGGGTAGAGGGTCCTGGTATCATCACTCACAGCAACCTCAAACGCTGGGCTCAAGCAATCCTCTTGCCTCAGCCTCCCAAGTAGCTGGGTCTGCAGGCACCTGCTACCACATTCAGTGGCATTTTTCTATTTTTAATAGAGATGAGATCTCACTCTTGCTCAGGCTGGTCTTGGACTCCTGAGTTCAAGCAATCTGCCCATCCCAGCCTCCCAGAGTGCTAGGATTACAGGTGAGCCAGGATAAATATTTTTCAGTAGACTGATGACCAAGTCCCTCCTCTGCTCATACACTGATAATAACCTTATGCTGCTTTTGAACACCCACAATGTAGAGGTTGTGCTTCATGGCCTGCCAGAATCCTGTTGGTCTGCTCCTACCCTAACTGTTACTGCTTTAATGCTCATTACTCCCCACAATCCATGTTGTAGACAGCTAATTAATCATATAATGTTATTTATACAACTACAATGTTATTGTACCTTTTTTCTCAAATTCTTGTCTTAGTTCATGTCTGAAATGCCCGTCAGCTCCATTTCCACATGTTGAGATGTTAGCCTCTTTTGAAGTTTGAAATCCCTTTTCTGTGATGTCTACACTGAACCTTCCAATTGACATAGCTATTATCCTAGTATAACTTACCCATGAATTTAACAAATACTACCCACTTTATTATGGAATTTGATTAATGTCTTATCCCTATGAGACTAAATATTTCTTAGAGAAAAGAAATGTGCCTGAACTGACTTTGAATCCCAGTGATTCATCATTGGCATTCAACAACTTGGGTGAATGAAGGTTTGAGGTGAAAGCAGTGGAAAATACACCTTTCAATGATCCATAGAACTAAATTTGGGTCTGTAAACTCCTGAAATAATTTCCACAATTCTATTATATATGAGAGCATGAGAGACATTTGCCATTATTTGCCTAGTCTGCACCTTCCATGGCATGTAGTCTTTACAGTTGAGTAATTTCAAGATTTTGGCCCCTGCATCTCCTGGCAGTATCTGAGCAAGGGCAAATGGTCTAATGTTAGCCAAATTAAATGCTTCCTCCTGAGGCTTAAATCTTGATTCAGTGATAAAAAGATAGAATTACTAGTTATTCATTGCAGTCGTAGCAGCAGAAGCAGTAAAGCAGTGGTGCTAAGAGTGCCACTCATCCTGGCAAGAATCCTTAACCTCAAAGCTGTTGCTGTCTCTCCACCATTTTTTTCTGGTTCTCCAGGGTCCCTGGAGTATATGCTGATTTTCTGAGACATTCATGGCCTCAATAAACCTGCCAATATCCTACCACTGAATTTCTTTTTTCATATTGTCTGAGTTGATACCTATAGCTTAAAACAATTTTTCCTCTAATACATCATGTATATATATTTAGGGGGATTAATATGTAGATATTAATTAGATTTCCAAAAGGATATATGCTTCCTTCCAAATAGTAAAAATTGTTATGTTAAAGTTTCCAGGCTGTCATAAAAAACGATGGAGACTTCACATCTTTTATGTTTACTTAGATGGAGCTGGAACATATTCTTCTTAGCAAAGTATCTCAAGAATGGGAAAAAAAGTATTCAATGTACTCAATACTACTATGAAATCAATATATAACCACCTACTCAATACTACTATGAAATCAATATTTAACCACCTACACACTGATACATGTAGGTAAAACATAACTATAGTCCAGAAAGTAGAAGGGAAGAGGAGATGGGAGGAGAGGGGGAATGTGGGAGGAGGGAGGGTATTTGGGGGGACCTCACCTAATGTGCATGATGTAATGGTACATTTCAAAACTATTAAGAAATGAGTATAATTGTGATGGATGTGTTACTTAGTTCAATGTAAGCATTTCACATTGTATATCGAAGCAGTACCCTGAATCCCATAAATGTATCAATGTACAAAGTTATGATTTAATAAAAAATAATTAATTTTAAAAAAAGTTTCCAGACTACAGTTTGCAAAGGGAAGAATCTGATGATGTCATGATTCCAGGAACACAGCAGCTATTTAGTAATTATTTTTTATCACATACTGAATACTAATTAAAGAAGTTTTATGAAAAGTTGTCAGTAATAGCCAAGAAAAATGAAGATGATTTTAAGTAAAATAATGTTTCCATTTCTTAGTTATTTTATAAACACAATGCTTGCATTTCAAGGTTAAGTAGAGACTGCTACTAACTCTATCTGGTGACCTAGAGCAGTAGAAACTTATCAGAATGCTGATACATTCCTCTGATCTGTCCTTCTTCCCTTTGCCAAGGACAAGAAAAAAAGAAGTGAAAGTAGACCACATAGGATTTTTAGGGTGCTGAAACTACTGCATATGATATGATAATGGTGGATATGTGTCCTTATACATTAGTCCAAACTCACAGAATGTGTAACATCAAAAGTGGACCCTAATGTAAACTATGAACATGGGGTGCTAATGATGTGTCAATGCAGGCTGATGGATTCTCATAACATCCTCACTCTGATAGGGGATGTTGATAAGGGGGAGGCTATGCATGTGTACGGGGATAGGCAGCATATGGAAAGGGAAATCTCTGCATCTTCTGCCCAATTAGGCTATGAAATGAACTTCCAATTGTGAAGGGAGTACCCTATGAACAGGGTTTTCTTTGGCTTCTCTTAAATTTCATATTTATTCTTCCTCCTGATCACCCATCTTGTTCTGTAGTAACATTCCCTCCTTAATGTCAGTTGGAAATTCTTAGGATGTCAAGATGAATCTATAAGATCCAGACAAGTTTACCATCCCATGATTTTTAACATATTTTTATTTCAGGTTTAAGGAATATTATGATATCCAACTCATTTAGAATTTTTTCTTTCTTTTTAACAGGAAAAAGTGGATTTGAAAAAAGATTTTGTAAACTATAACTATAGTTATAAACTATAACTTCATAGTTATAAAATATGTTTGATAGAATCCTAAGAATTTGTTCTGATACAATATTGCTTTTTTCACAATGGAAATGGAAATTTTTATCAGACATTTGTTTCTCAGCACTTCATTGTGGAGTCTAAATTTTTTCCAAAATATGACATAACAAGGGAATTGAGCACTTTATAAGCAATCAGGTTATACTGCCTAATTGAATTATTAACATCTTAATTATGATACAAAAGTTCTGTGTGTCTGGATTCAGGGAAGCCTTATATGGGACCTTAATGTTACCTGAGAACTGTGATGAAATAAAATAATATACATTAGAACCTCTGTAAGTTGACCACCCAAGGGACCGTAACAAACTGATTAACATAGGAGGTGGTTCACATAAAGAACCAGGCCTACTATACTGATAGGTACATGTGGTTCAAGTCCAGTCAGTGAAAATTAGGTCAGCTTAAAGAGGTGATCAAGGTAGAGAGGTGCTCAATATGCAGATTCTACTGTACCTATACCACATATGACTACATTAGATACATCGTCCATATTTCCATCTAGGTAATTTCCATCCCCAACATAACACCTACAACCGAGAACCACACCATTAACCCGTGGGCTAAATCTAGGCCACCACTTGATCTGTAAATAAAGTTTATTGGAACACAGCCACATTCCTGCACTTCCATATTGTCTTATGTCTACTTATGCACTAAAATGGCAGAGTTGAGTCTGTAGAGACAGAAATCATACCCACAGAACCAAAAATACTTATCATCCAATTCTGTATAGAAAACTCCTATTATACCTTGGCCTAGAACAGTCTCTCTGTCAAGAATGAAACACAGAATACCTGGGTTAGAAAATGCTTCCTGACAATCTAGAAAAGCCCATTTATTCAGCCAGCATTAATCACAATTCAGAAAAGTGTCAGGGCCTGTGCTAGGCACTGAGTCTATGTGAGGGGAAAAAACTAAACAAAACACACAATGCTTACATTCATGGAGCTTAAGTTTTCATATGGAATCCCCCAACAAACAGCAAAGAAAAATTACACGAGCACAGAGTCAGGGGTCACCAAGAAAGTCTTCAGAGCATCCATGGAGTTCCAAGGAGGCAGCCACAGGCAGCCTGTCCTCTCTAATGAAAACACTGGTCTGCAGTCGAGTTCTGCCGTGCTGCTCTAGAGGTGAGAAAGGCAGGCAGGGTGGGACAACACAGCAGCACCAACTCGCCTTTCCTCCAAATTAAGTTAGTGGGTTGGTGGCAGACAGGAGGCACAAGGGCACAAGTAGAGTCTTTTACTGAAGAATGGCAGAGTTTAAATCCTGGAATTAACAGAAGGTGGATTTTCTAACAGGGCTGCTTTCACAGAGATCCTTGTTAGCCTTGACACAGGTTTCCTCTGACGATGCCCTTTACCCTGACCAGGAGAGACTGCAGCGTTTAAAGAGGCAGTTCAGTCCCCACAGTGGCTCAGTCCTTGCCCTAATTTGGGTAGTACAATAATTCTCTCCAACTGTGAAGATGATGAGATGGTTTTTCTGTGATTTCTTGTTTGAGAATTGGTGACCAAAACTTACAAGGAAGCCACCCAGGCCATGAGTCTTTTGGACTCTGCTGCAGTTGACCTGGTGTCCTGTTGATATAAGAGGCTCTTAATGGAGCTGGACCAGAAAGGAAACACTCCTGCTGCTCCATGCCTGCCCACATTGGAGAATCACAGTTTAGAATCTGAAAGTTCTGATAGATTACCTGACCTAATCCTAACATTCATTTCTTAATAGGAAAATCAGACCCTACAAACCCAGATAGTTTCTATTTGACAAATGGCATTTAAGGGAGGAAGACACCTGGGGACCCCAGTGCAACATAATTCATTAATGAGTGAAACTTGTTTAAAAGTTCAGGCTATTTCTTCCATGAAGTGTAATATTTTAAGGTATGAACAAAGGTACTCCTGAGGTGTATATAATCCTCCAAGACCTTGATTCCATGTAGATTATAACATTACACACCATCTTACTGATGGTATTTTCACCCAGGCAAAAAGTTCTTTACCCATGGCCATAGCCACCTATCTGGGCTATCTTACTGAGAGGACACACTTGAGAAATTTTCACACTAACAATTATTACTGAAGAAGTACTGAAAAGATCCATCCTGTTGTCAGAGCAACCCTGCAGCCTCACCAATCAGCTATTTGATGTTAACACATCCAAAGACTCAGTTGTACCCTTGAACTTTAAGTATGTCTTTTAAAAATCAATGTAGTAAGAATACAGTGTATAGTCATTTGTTCTTTTGTCCTCCAAGAAATGTCCACCACAGGGAATAAAAGAAAAGTTTATGTCATTCAATCACTAGTAGAAATGCACATTCTTATATGAAATATGTTTTGCCACCTTTGAATATTGGTCTTTAGTGTCAGGGATCTGGGAGATGGATGGATGGAGGGATAGAGGGATAGACAGACAGACAGATTGATGATAGATAGGTGATAGATAGATAGATGACAGGTAATGATAGATTAGATAGCTAAATACACAGATGGATAAATACATACATATGTATACACATAGATACTTCATATAGATAAAAGAGAGAGAAATACAAGAAGAAAGGCAGGAAGGAAGAAGGGAAGGGAAGGAAAGAAGGAGTTGGAAAGCCCAACATTCCAGATATACTTAGAAGTCTCCATCTCGGAAAATTTAAATGTATATTTTATTTAAGTCACAACTTTCACTGATTTTATGCTGGTTTCTCTCTATGGTTTTTTATTTTAGATAACAGTTTAGATTCCATACTTTTCCTGTTATAGTCAGTTATTGAAGTTGTACAGTTCAGTTGGAAACTTTAGTCTCTTCTTTGTACCAAAACTCTTCTAATCCCCCATTCAGAGGAGGCATGTGGCAGGGAAGCTTGAGATGAGGAAGAAGACCTGGCTGCTCCAGGCACACTTCTATCCCCTTGCATAAGCCATGTCCCACTGCCTTTAGAAAGGGGCAATGAGAGGAAATAGTAGAAACAGGTGGTCTTTTGTAAATGGACATATGTATAATGATGTTGGCCTCCCTCTGGTTAAATTTCCATCTACTGCTAGTGGCCCATGATCGTGGCCTCTATATGGATGTAAATTTTTTAGGGTGATATTCAAGATAACTCCAGATTCTTTCTTCTTTAAAGAAGGAAAACTACATTTTTCCATCAGTCCTGCCCAAATGTGCACCCACAAATCTCTGGGCTTGAGAATACCACTGCTTCTCTTAGCAGCTGTCCAGACTCTTCTACAGCTCATGTGCTTACTCTAACCTCCACACTCCTTCACATGCAGTCACCAGATTGCTAGAATCCTCTCTTCCACCCTCTGATGACCACAAGGATTGTGCACAGTACATCACCATTCTGTTAAGCCTGGCTCTGTGAGCTACTCAGGCACAGATCTTTCCTTCGCAGCTATTCTGGTCAGAAGTAGATAGCAGCCTCAATCTTTATGACCACATCTATTCCCAAACTTTAAGGAAACTCATGCCAGCTTCTGTCAACAGCCTTTTCACCCACTTACTATGGCCAGGGAAGTACTGGGCAGGCTGTAGACCATCCATTTTGTTAAGAGCCATTGCCGATCTCCACATCTAGCAGGAGCCTCAGCCATGGTGATTGGTTTTCTTGGAATCCCCTTCACTTACTTTGGAGAGTGGAGAGATTTTTCACCACGGGACTATGTGCCAAATAAGTCCAATGCCTCCCCTACTTAAACACCCCACCCCCACATCACCCAATTAAAGACACTCCTAGAAGGCAGGATATCCCAAGGGTTCAAGTTTCCCTCCAAGGAGTTGGAGGAAAATGCTAAATCTTTTACTGGGCAGGTTAATCCTTTCCTGAACAATGCCCAAGCTGTAATTTTTAGATAATAGGAAAAGTTTCACTTGAAGTCCTGATACACATAGAATTCTTACTATAAGACTTTGAGGAAGTTTGAAGAACTCTCATTTCAGAATGTTCCTTAGCCAATTAGGAGGTTCTGCTGCTAAGCTCAGCCAATTTCCATTTTAGATGCCAGCTTCTGCTTACAATTTTACTGAAGGGGAAAAAAAGGATTCTATAGCTACTAAATAGTTCAAACTTGTATACAAAAACTAATGCAAAAAGAAAATCAGAGAGGATTTGTAACTGAGTGCACATTTGTTCTCTCTCATGGAACCATGCAGACAGGACTTACTTGGCGTGGGTCAGAACCAGTAGTAGAAGAACCCAGATGTCCTGATATCAAGCCTCTGCTTGCACAACCACAGAACATTTGTATTTGTCCCCATGAGAAAGCTAGCCAAAATACCTACCCTGCACCTGACCTTGAACTCATTGATAAATGGAAGCAAAGGGCAAGCATAAGTTGCAGTTTCTGCCCACTGAGTGCCCTTGGAGTTACAAACTATATAATAGATTATAAGAACATGAAAATGCATGTGTTAGACAAAGATTCCTAAAGAAGTAAACATCACCAAAACCAGTGGCTTCTCAGAGGCAGTGACAATTGTCTGTTTTTTATGTCCCTCTGCAAAGAGCAAAAACCACAAACATTTTTGTCTCCATCATTCAAAATAGACAAATACACAAGTCTTCAAATAATGAACTCTTGGGTGGCGCCTGTGGCTCAGTGAGTAGGGCACTGGTCCCATTTACGGAGGGTGGGAGCCCCAGCCAAACTGCAACAAAAAAATAGCTGGGCATTGTGGCGGATGCCTGTAGTCCCAGCTACTCAGGACGCTGAGGCAGGAGAATCGCCTAAGCCCAGGAGTTGGAGGTTGCTGTGAGCTGTTACGGCACAGCACTCCACCAAGGGCAATAAAGTGAGACTCTGACTCTTAAAAATAATAATAATAATAATAATGAACTCTTTTGCTATTTCAGTCTCACTTAACTCAACCTCACCTCTATTTCTAAGCTTTTTCAATTTTTCCTGGATTTTATATCTTCTGCATGTCTCTTATAATTTTATACATATGACCTTCAAAGGAACCTTCTTTTGGAAGGTGACATCAAATTTAGCCTGGCATAATGAGAAATCTGGCAGGGAAAAATCAAATCTGGGTGTAGAAAAGTTAAAGCAAAAGAAAAAAGGGACACAGGCCTGCAATGGGAAAGAGTCGGTGAGTTTGAAGAACAGAAAGATGGCCAGTGTACACTGAAAGCACCGGGCAAGGGAGAGAGTGTGACAAGCTGAGTATAGATCGCAAAAGTAGGCAGAGACCAGCTCAGTTAGAGTTTTGTAGGCAATGCATTGGAATATGGATTTTATACCAGGTGCTAAGGGAAGTCACTAAAAAGTTTTACACTACAAATTTAAGTGATCAGGTTTCCAAATTTTTGAAAATAACTTTGTTCTATGGAGAACAGATTGACTAGAAGCAAATGTGGAAGCAGATAGCCAGTAGAGGCTCAAGAGCAATAATCTGGGTGGCTCAGCTAGATTGTAGCAATGGACATGCAGAGAAGGGTCAAGCGTAATTACAGAAGTAGGAAAACAGATCCAGCTTACAGATTGATGGAGGGATGAGAGTAGAGAGGAACTGAAAGTGACTTCTAAGTTTAACCTTGAATAAGGTGCAGGTGTCATTGACTGAGATGGAAAAGGCTTCAAGAAAATATAAATTGGGAGAGAAGTGAAAACAAGGTTTGGGGTTTTTTTTTAATTTGATAGTTTTATTTTTTCTGTTTATTGTTTTTGTTTTCAAGACAGAGTCTCAGTATGTTGCCTTTGGTAGAGTTCCATGATGTCACAGCTCACAGCAACCTAAGACTCTTGGGCTTAAGCAATTCTCTTGCCTCAGCCTCCCAAGTACCTGGGACTACAGGTGCCCACCACAATGCTCAGCTATTTTTCTTTTGCAGTTGTCATTGTTGTTTAGCAAGCCCAGACCAGGTTCGAACCCACCTAGCCTCAGTGTATGTGGCTAGTACCATAACCACTGAGCTATGGGTGCTAAGCCATTATTTGTTGTGTTCTGTTGGTTGCTATAAATTTGAAATGGTAAAGAGATATTCAATGAAGATATCAACAGTAGTATGAGCTGAAATTGGAGTCGAGAGAGGAAATAAAAATTGAAGCACTATCATCATAAAAATTATACTTACTGTTGCAACATTGGTGGAGTTCACCTAAATTGTTGATAAATAAAGTAAATTCCATTAAGTTAAACTGTGAGTTGTTTTTATGATAGTGATTTTGCATCTGTATAGTCTTATCCCTTTTAAGTGTTTATTGAGATAATTGGTCCATAATCATAAGTCAGCTCCCCAGGGTTAAAAGTGTAATTGAGGCCATATACCAGAGCAAAGTTACTGGTGGATATTCACATCAAACCTGTGATTTTGGCTTCATTAACATTGCCCTCTAGCCAACTGGCAATGCTCAACTCTGACAAATTCCATAAGGGAAGTATTATCATCTTTAGCTTTTTAATATCCAAAACACAGCAGAAGAGCAAGTGTTATTAAATAGGATTTTTGAATAAGCAGAAAGAAGAAGCTATTGATTTCTTAATTTATGTTGCTTTTTAATAGAAGTGAGATAATTTTCAAAAAACTACAAATGTTCCCCAAATCTTGATCACCAGATCTAGAATTGCTTTATTCTATTTTAAATCTTTGCTTATTGCTTTAAATTATAAATGACATTTCAGTGAGAAAAAGCAACAGAATTGGGCCACTGCAGACTAAGCTGAACTAAAAAGGTTTATAAGTTCACAACAGACAAAAATGAAGCATTTTCATTAGCAAAATTGCTACAATTTAACCCCATCTTGAATCTTATCCATGAGCTTTTATCCATTTCTTTATGTTTCAAAGAAAAATGCCCTGGGCTTTGAGAGTACATGTAAGTAGCAGTTGTCTTCTCCTGCCAGATGTATAACAAACTGGGAGACAGAAGCAGGGACGGGGAGAGGTCAGGTATATTGCTCTAAAAATTCCATTATACTGACCATGAGACAGGGGAATGGAATATCCTCTCACAATGATAAGAAAAGTAGTAAACAGAGAGGGTTTAATTAAACCAAAATATAATTAAATATGTACTGAAAAGTCCAAAATGATGTTTAAGATGAACAACTGTGATATAAAAAGATAGATGTACCACATATAGAAACATGAAAATACAGCATATAGGGCCACCACACCTTGCAATCAAGACTCTGTACTGTGTGCTCGAGGGAGTAAAGTTCACATGGAATAGGATGTGAGTGGTGCCTGGGTGGAGCTAGGAATGCAAATATGAATATGGATATTCCAAAAGAATGTCCTGAAGATATGACAGTTGAGAAGAGGGGTGACTACTGGCAAAGCTAACCTTAGACAAGTGCTATAATGGAGTTCTTTCTAGAGAGAGGTTAAATGATGTTTCATAGAGAGGGTGAATTTGTACTGATTTTTGAAGAATGGGTAGATGTTTTCTGGAGTTAAGTGGAAGTTTTAAGAGCTTTCAGGAAAAAGGCATGTAATAAACAAAGAAAGGCATCAGAGAACGTGGAGTTTAGAGCCAGTAAGCTATAAGATTTTCAAAGTATCCACAGTTGTTTGGAATGGGTGAAATAGAATTTTTTAAAACATTAATAGATGAATAGTTAGGTTCTAGTTCACAAGGCACCTTATATGTGTGATATGCCTAGGATAAGAAGTTTATCCCACAGGAACAGGGAACAATGAAGAAATGATTTTTACCAACATGTCAAATGAAGGACCTCCATAAGCAGGTATAAATTAACCTATTAAAGAAGGAAGAAAAGCCCTCCATTATTAACATTTAAGCCTGTCTTGTGGCTAAGCCTGCAAATCACATAATCCTAAAAGAAATTAGATCACAAGGCGGATGGAGCCTTTAAAGTCATCAAGCTCAACCACACTTAACTCCGTGTTGCAAACTCGTGTACAGCACATTCACAGTGACATAAACATACACACACAAAATTAACATTCATCCTTTAGAGTTAATTAAGGTTCTTGGGTTTTTTCCACATAATTTTCCCTTTTCTTATCTTGTAGACATAATTGGACATATGGGAAGACAGTTGCTAGGCATAAATATGTGAGGGAGGTAAGAATTTCCTCCCAACCCACCTGGTCTGCTCAAGCTTCCTACATGATAATGGAATTTGTAAAGATTTATGAATGGGGGCAGAAAGGTGGCCTGGAAGATAGGAGTATAGAAATAGTCCTGGGTTTATTACTCACTATAGGAAAAATGGAATAAAAATGTGCTGCTTTAACACTTTACTATTTTCAAATGCGATTGACCTATATGATTTTACTTGACCCTCACATTAACTGTATATAAGCCTCTTTCCTCACTTGTTATTTAATTCATTCATTAATAAGTATTTATAGAGTGACTACTAAGCTCCAGGAAATGAATCAGACACCAGGGAGGAAACAGTAAGAAGAAAAACATGTTCCTGCCTCAGGACATGTAGATACTAGAACAAAAGTGATATCCAAAGTAGACTAAAAGGCCAATAAATAATTATAAACCAATAATCATAATGCCCACAAGAAAAAAAAAAAGAAATTGTTGAGACAGATAACAACAGAGTGGGAACTAGGAACATACTTCATTTCAGATATTTGGCCAGAAACACCTTTCTGAAAAGATGTGATTAAGCTGAAATCTAAAGGAAGAGAAAAAACTTGTCACAAAATGAGTGACAGAAGGGATTCAAATGAGCAGAATGTACCAGAGTCCTGAGGTAGAAAAGAATTCAGCAGGATCCAGGAAATAAAAATAAATCAGTGTGACTGGAGCATTAGAGGAGCAGGGAAAAAAGTGCTGGGAAATTCAGCTCAGGGCTATCATGTTGATCCATCAGAGGATCAACTGTGTTGAATAGTTTAGGTTTAACCTAGGCTCAATAGAAGCCAATAAAAAATTTTTAGCAAGAGAGTGGCATGGATTTCCCAAGGCTTACATTGGAATAAGGTGCACAGAGTTTGATATGAGCTATAAGGGAGATGATATTGCTGTTTACTAAGAAGAGAAGTTACAAGGTTACCCCATTGTTGACGATGGAAGAAAAGAGTTTAATTGTTCTCATAAATGTTTAGAGTGTACTGTTCCTGTTAAATTAAGAGTATCTCTAAGACATCCAAGTTCAGATGAAAAACAAGAAATGAATATGTAAACCTAGAATTTCTTCTGATGATTTTGAATTTATCAAACTAAATATGATAGATAAATGCAAAGAAAGGGGGGAAATCACCTAATGAAAAAATACAATTTAAAAAGGACTAGAGTGTAACTCCAAACCACTCCCAAATATGGAGGTCAGTGGGAAAAATGAGCTAACAAAGGATCCCAAAAAGAATGATCAGCAAAATAGAAAGGAAACAAGAAGGCAGAAGTGAAATAGAAGCCAAGAGAATGTTTTCTGTTCTGTTCCAAAGGTCTATGTCTTGACTTTTATACCAGTACCATGCTGTTTTGGTTATTACATACTTGCAGCCTAATTATAGTCAGATAATATAATACCTCCAGATTTGTTCTTTTTTTACTTAAGATAACTATGGTTATTTGGGCTCTTTGGTTCCAAATGAAGATTAGGATTATTTTTTTCTAGATCTTTGAAATATGATGCTGGTATTTTGATTCAGATTGTACTGAATCTATGAATCACTTTGAGTAATATGGACATTTTAGCAATGTTGATTCTATCGATCCATAAGTAGAGGATGTATTTCCATTTGTTTGTGTTATCTAAAATTTCTTCCCATAAGGTCTCCATGTGGAGGTCTTTAACATCCTTTGTCAAGTATACTGCTGGGTATTTTATCTTCTTTGTAGCTATTATGAATGGTATCAAGTACTTGATGTGACTTTCTGCTTGACTATGGTTAATATATAGAATTGCTACTTATTTGTGTACATTGATTTTGTAACCTGAGACATTGCTGAATTTATTTATCAATTCTGCGAGGAAATTTTAGGCAGGATCTTTAGGGTTTTCTAGATAAAAGATCATATTGTCAGCAAACAATGATAGTTTAAGCTCATCCTTCCCAATTTTATTTCTTTCTCTTGTACGATTGCTCAGACTAGGCCTTCCAGTACAACCAACTGATCTTCAACAGGGCAGAAACAACTTACACTTGGGCAAGGAACACATATTCAATAAGCGGTGCTAGGCAAATCATAAAGCCACATACAGAACAATGAAACAGCACTCCTATCTCTCACTACTCAAAGAAATTAACTCCAGATGGATAAAAGCCTTAAATTTAAGGCATGAAATCATAAAAATTTTGGAAAAAATAATCTTTTGACATCAGCCGAGGCAAAGAATTTATGACTAAGACCCCAAAGGCAAATACAACAACAACAAAAATAAATAAGTAAGACTTGGGTAAATTTAAAAGCTCCTGCACAGCAAAGGAAATAACCAACAAAGAGAATAAACCTAAATAATGAGAAAAATATTTGCAAACTATACATATGACAAAGGACAAACAGGAAGGATCTACAAAGGACTTGCAAATCAGCAAGAAAACACAAACAATCCCATCAAAAAGCAGGAAAAGGACATGAACAGAAGTTTTTTTGAAAGAAGATAGACCTTGGGCAGTTCCCTAGCTCAGTGAGTAGGGCCCTGGCCCCATATACCTAGGGTGGCAGGTTCAAACATGGCCCCAGCCAAACTGCAACAAGAAAATAGCCAGGCATTGTGGCAGGTGCCTGTAGTCCCATCTACTCAGATGGCTGAGGCAAGAGAATCACCTAAGCCCAAGAGCTGGAGGTTGCTGTGAGCTGTGACATCACAGTACTATATTGAGGGTGACAAAGTGAGATTCTGTCTCAAAAAAAAAAAAAGAAAGAAAGAAGATAGACCAACAAACATACAAAAAAATGCTCAACGTCACTAATCATCAGGGAAATGCAAATTAAAACTACAATGAGATACCACTTTACCACTATCAGAATGGGCACTGTTAAAAAGTCAAAAACAATAGATGCTGGCATGGATGCAGAGAGAAAGAAATGCATATACACTTTTGGTGGGACTGCATATTAGTACAATCTCTATGGAAAACACTATGGAGATCCCTCAAAGAAATAAATGTAGACCTACAATTTGACCCAGCAATCCCAGTACTAGGTATGTATCCAAAGTAAATTAAGTCATTTATTAGAACACACCTGCACTTCAATGTTTATCAAAGCACCATTTACAATTACAAAGATGTGGAATCAACGTAAGCACCCTTCAATTCATGAGTGGATAAGAAAATTTTATATACATACATATTTATATATACACACACACATATATATACATACATGTTTGCATATACATATTTATATACATATATATACACACACATAAATATACATACATATAGATATATATCCACTTATATAAATATACAATGGAGTACTACTCAGTCATAAAAAGGAATGGAATAATGTCATTTGCAGCAACTTGGATGGAACTAGACACCATTATTCCCAGTGAATTATCTCAGGAATGGAAAACCAAACACTGTATATTCTCACTAATAAATTGAAGCTAACAGAGTATACATGGGCACATGAGAAACCAAGAAGTAGGACAGCAGAAGGGTAGATGAGGGACTCAAAACTTACCTATTAGGTACAATGAACACTATTCTGGTGATGGACACACCAAAAACCCTGAATGAAGTATTACATAAGATATTCGTGTAACAAAAACACTTATGCTCCCTTAATTAATATTTTGACATTAGAAAAAAAAAGGAGGAGGGTGTTTCAAGAAGAAGAATATAGTTAACTGCACTGAATTCTGGGAGAGATAGAACAAGATGAGGACAGAAATAGGTCAACTGAATTTAGCAATTTAAAAAGCATCAAAATGATCCAGTAGAGAAAAGAGGAAGAATTGACTTTCAATAGGATAAGGGGGAAAAAAAAGATAGAAATAAATTTAGAAATGTCTATAGGGTTCCTGGTGGGAAAATATGAGAGTTTGTTTCTTATGACTTCTATTTTCTTCATAAAATTTGAGGCGAGGTCTCCTGCTGAATGTGAGAGTAGAAAATAGGTTTCAGGGATTTAAGCAGATAGGTAATCTTGAAAAATAGAAAAATGTACCTATTAGAGAAACATAGTTGGATTTAGGAATTTTGGATTAGGTATCAGATTAAGAATTGAGATGATTAGAGTGATGCTTCATCTATGAGATATTTTTTCCACAGCAAGGCTTAACTTGCACAAGTGCAGACATGAAGAAGATATTATAGATAGGAATGTTTATCCAAGGATTGCATTGTTCCTAAGACAATAAAATAGAGGGAAGGAGATACAATAGAATTATGATTATTTGCAAGGGAATAATTCTAATGGCACAGTGGAATTTGGATTGGGCAACGATAAAAATGAATCCAGGAAAGTAGATAGATAGTAAAAAATGGTAAAATCAAAGGACTGATGTGCTTGCAAATCATAGAAGCAACAGAAGGATGATTTAGGAGTACAGAGTAAGGAGATTGGGAAGGTAAAGAACAGGATGGAAATGAGGTCCAGCGCGATGATAGATGACTAAAGTAGCCTGGGCCCTGGCAGTAACTGACTGAGGTGAGCACAGAAGTGACACATGGCAGGGTTACTCCTGATTTCTCTTTAATTGCTAGGGATGGAATGCTTGTTTGGTAATGCTGCAAAGTAGTAAACAGCAACTCCCTGATGCCTGGTGAAAGTCAGCAGGGCACAAAGGCAACTGAAGAAATCAAGTCTTGAAGCAGCTACATGATTGCCAAGTTGTGTGGCCAAGGAAATGATGGACCAGTACTAATTTGAACATTACCTAATCCTAATTGGCTGCTTTTTCCACTATCCAAAACTTTACTGAGAAAAATGCAGCTGGCCCAGAACAGGATAAAGGAGATAAAGAAAGTAAAATGTATTTAAGTTTTCCTAATGAGAATAACAATATATTCAGACCTTGAGTGGGAAAGAGCCTGTTCACTTTAATGCACCATTTTTTTTTTAAGTTTGTCAAAAATCCATTTTGCCAAGAGGGAAACTGAGGCTTGGAACACAAAATAACTTACTCTCCATTGTTTCAGCAAATTAATTTTAGAAGCAGAAATAAAGATTGCTTCTTCTGCCTGCATCATAAGCACTTACTCCCAAATAAAGTGGGCTAAATAAAAGGCAAGGAAAATTAGTTTTGCTCTCTGTACCCTTGCCTGGTAATGAAATATCCAATTAAAAGAAATTATGAGCCTTTAAGGATGATTGCTCTTGCACAAAGTGAACTGAAATGGAAATTCATAACCACAATCCCATATCCATCATATAAGACCATTAATTGGAACAATTTTCATAAAAGCTTAGGTTGAACACTCTCATTAGGAAGGCATACCTTATGAAGCAATACCCAGCTTTAGTTTGGAAAATGTTCCAGGGCTCTCTGCTCTTTGAGTCACAGGATTCAGAATTGCTTTAGAAATATCATTTATAGCAATGCTTACTGCAGTAAACAGCTCAGAGCATGTCCAGTCCTTGTTATATAACATTTCCAGGATTTTACCTGATAAACACAAACTTTTTTAAGCCTTCAAAAAATGAAATTAGGTGATGTACATTTTATTTATGTACATGTAAATTTTTGTAGAACATATACACAATATATATTCGATATATATATATGTATGTATATATATATAATGTCTGACATTACTAGGGTGTTAATAAATGTCCAATTTCAATTATATAAATGTTAAGTAAATACCAAGCTTCTGACACTAAAATTCTTTTAACAACATACCCACAAAATATTTCTGAATCAAGGTTTGCTAATGTAAGTGCATTCACAAATATGCCATGAAATTTAATTTGGCAGCTCTAATATTTTTCTTCAATTCAGTGAATACTTAATCTCTGTTTCTTTCAAATGCATGAGGATATTCAGAGTAGGAGGGTGTTCTTAAGCTCATTGAATACAAACTACATTTGATTTTTTTTCTTTAGTTTTTCCTGTGTATCATTTTCTACACAGAAATATTATTTGATAATTAATCATTTACCCAAACCATTATGAATTCTGCCAGGATTTTGATGTATTCTCATACAGCCAGTGCTGACAAAGGGATGGAGAGCAAATTTGACTGAGTCTGTGTATGCTTGCTGCATTTTGGCTCCTGTTGAGAAATAAGTTTCAGTATTTGCATACCAAAAATAAAAATGAACAGCTACATGGAAGGATGAGAAGAAGTAATCACCACCCTTGGCACCAATCAGATAAAATACCACTGTAATAACAATAATAGCTAATATCTCTTGTGTGTCTGTTATGTTTCGGGAGCTCTTCCTAGGGCATTACACATATTATGTTAACTCCTTAGAAATCTCCTGACACTTCCATAAGGATTCAGTTTCTTTAGGGTATTCTAAGGCAAGCTACAAACTCTCTAATAGTTTCTGGTACCCCTTAAGCCAATAGAAAAATTATTAGATAGAATCTACCAGTTCTATGTAGTAACAGCATTATAAGAGCTTGAGTTTGGCACTGTGCAGGGAACTACTAACCCCAATTATAGTTGGTAGGAAAAGTTGCAGCATTTTTGCTCCAGAGACCATAGATTTAAGCCAGGAAAATTCTCCACTAATACCAAGATATAATATAGCAATCAGCCTTAAAATGATCCACCACACTTGCTTAACAACATGCAACGAGAAGTGATTAAAGGCAAAGAAGTTTTATATAAGCATCATAGATATTGGAGTCTTTGGGATATCACCCCAATAAATGTGGATTTGAGAGCCAGGTGAGATGATTTCTCCTCTGAACTATATTTATACCCCTTTTTATTTTATTTATTACCACTTATCCTTTGCTAGTCCTGAGTCCAGTGGCTACACCTGAGAACTAACAACCAGGCAATACAAACCAGAATGGAAGACCCTAAAACCCCTCCCCTAGAAGACTGATCCATGAGAAAGTAACTAAATCCAATCCATGTAACCTAGAATAGGGGATAGAAGAACACAGAATACAAATCTGGAAATAAGATGAGAGGTAGAAAACACTTTGAAATAGCTGTGCAGGATGATGTTTATCCTTACTTCTTTGCAAAAAGAAAGTGTTAAGTCCCAGCAAGGGACTACAGGTAAGAGGCTTAGGGTGACTAGGAAGATCTTCATACATGATGAGGTGAAGAGAATTATATAATTCTTAAGCCAAGTGGAACAAAATAGCCCTCTGGCCATAATGGGTGAGATATAATTCTCACATGGGGAGCTTGTAAGTTGCCATAGAGACCTATTGCCTCTTCCAAGATGGTCACTTAACATAAGAGTTTAACCACTAAGATGATGTTGTCAATTACTGCAAAATTAACATCACATTAAAAGAGACATACATATCCAGTTTAGAAATTTGAGTTTAATTCATACAATTAATGAAATCAAGTGGCAATAATTTCTACAAGACCCATTCTTCAAATGCTTGCTCTCAGAAAAGCTAGCTGTCAGTTCTTTGTAGGTCCCTACCTCTCCTTATGATTAGTTCAGGGATTACCTCACCCCACACACAGCAGTATAGGAGGGAAGATATCTCTGGACCTGAGGGAGAAAGAAAACTATAAAAGATTGTATATTATTCACATGTAAGGCAAGCAAAGTAAAAATTAAATTTTCAGATAATGACTAATATCAAGGACTCTGCAAATATAAGATTTTCTCTCATACGTTTTCTTTTTTCTTCTTCAAATTGAGGTTAGAAAATTGAGGGTGAAAATTCTGTCCTTTAAAAAGAAGGCTTTATTTGTCTAGTTTTATTCCATGTGGATATTATCTTTCTAATGTTCACAACTACAAATAAAGCACAACTTGGTACCATATACTATAATTTATCTGAATTTGCTAAGAAGTAAAAAAAAGACAAACAAAATGGTGTGATTTCCATCACATAATTAATATAAATTTAACATATTTTTACACTCTAAATACATTTTAAATAAATCATTTAATAATTACTCAAAAAAAAGAAAAGAAGACTACAAATGAAATTTCATGATTGTGCTTGGCTGAATATAAAAATTTATGTTTAAGTGTTATTTCAATGGCTTATTTGCTTAAGAATTTAGATGTCTCCTTAAATAAAAAAATAGAATCAGTGATTAAATGAAGCGATCTCCCCAAACTATCTGGAAGTGTTCATAAAAAACTGAAGGATTTGGAAGCTGGGGAGTCCTACCAGTCTAGCAGGAAGTCTACATTATCTTAATTCTCACAAAAATAATATACTATTTGTAAGAAAATGTTAAAGAAAAGTGAAATTTATAAAAATCTTCAAATTTTTTTCTACACTGCTATTATTATTTTAAATTTATATGTGTTCCTAGATCCTACAGCACACACACTTATATAGACACATATGTCTACACCCAGACATTCATATCTACACATGTAGTGTCAGATGAGCTCTTTTCTGTTTTCCAAGTTCATAGGTTTTACTAAAAATCCAGCAAAAAAGAAAACTTAGAGATTGAATGTAAAATGTTAGGAGTTCAATCTTTATGAGAATAAAGGTATGTTTATTTAATGTACTTCTTGATCTGTAATACAGATGTGAGCAAATAACACAGACACAAAAACTCCGATTGGAAGATGATGACAACTATCCATCTTCCTTCACCAACTTGATCTATCCAATACCTTTGGAAGTCTTTTAAAAATAGTTGTAAATCTCTAGATTCATACTTGCTAAAATGCAAATCCTTTTTTTTCTTTTTTGGGCCAGGGGTGGGTTTGAACCCGCCACCTCCGGCATATGGGGCCAGTGCCTTACTCCTTTGATCCACAGGTGCCACCTGCAAATTCTTTTTCTTTACTCCCTCAAGGTTCCCCTATCCTTATGCCAGTATGTCTAGTGAGCCGAAAAACCAGCTCTAAGAGTTTTTTCTCTCATATTGATGTTGGTGCCTCATCAGTTTGGTGTTGTACCACTGGGTCCCACTAATTCTATGACTTCTGTGTCCTCCTCTTGCTACAGTGCCTGAGGTATGCTCCCAACTATGGTCTAGGAGCCAAAGGAAGGAAGAGGAAGTCATGCTCATTGTCACCCTCTTCTACAGTTACCCCATGTTGTGATGCTGGTGTTCCCAATGGACCCAACTGGACCTGCCTCTTCAATGTATATATCATAGCAGACTTTTAAATGACCACAACTTACTTGCTACTTCTCCCATAGAGACAGGATCTAATTCTCCCCTGCTTAAATATGGTTGGCCTTAGTTACTTGATTGGCCAACAGAATATACAGAAGTACTATTTGGGGACTTCTAAGCCAAGATCATTAAAGATTGTTCATTTTCTATTTGGGTTCTTTAAATGCTTGCTCTCCAAAAAGGCAGCAGTCATATGAAAAGTTCAACTACCCTATGGCCATTATGCTGCAAGGGAGTCCAGATAACTACATAGAGAAGGCATATGGAGACAGAGCGATGTCACCTGTTCTAGAACAAGTGTCAGATACACAAGTTAGGAAACCATCCTGGACATTTCAGTCCCACCAGAAATCAAGTAAATAAGAACTGAGATCTAGTCCTATGACCTCCATCAAGCTTTCCCAGCTATCTTCAGCTATTTGAATCTCCCATTTCACTGTAGAACAGACACAAGCCATCTCCGTTTCAGGCTGCCTAAATTTCTGATCCACAAATTAGTGAGCATAATAATACAGCTGTTTTATTCCACTGAGTTTTAGAATTGGTTTGTTATGCAGCAGCAGATAAGTGGAACAAATCCACATACCCACAAAAACATAGACATACACACACAAACACACACACACTCAGAGCCTTTTCTCAAGGCATATCCACAGTTAGTATTCAGAATACTCTGATTCTATTAGTTCCAACACACACTTCTCCCCCAAACAGTATAGTATCAGTAGACTATCAAATGGCCACAATTTAATCTGTAATTATCTCTTTATGTAAATGATTTTTTCCTTATTCAAAAAGAAAAAAAAAATAGCTTTCCAACAAATGTCAAAAGAGGAACAGAATCCCCAGCTAACATGAATCCTTCAATGACAAGCGTGCAAAGGCTGAGATGGATGGATGCTGCAGGATGGCTGGAAGTTCCTCTAGCAGAGATCCAAATTGGAGGAGGGGGAGATCAAAATTTCCCAAAGCCATAACTAAAGTAAATTGTCAAAGCATAATAGGTGGTTTGAGACCTAGCTATTTCCTGGTATTTTCTCCATGCTTAAAGTAGAGCGAAAAAATAGCAATCTACTTTCTGTGACCTGTTTGCCCAGTAAGTAAGTGTTTCTTCCCCAGCCAGTCAAGACAGCAGCTAAATTCTGTCCAAAAAAATGCCAAGGAGGATTACGCTCTTTAAAAGTGTACTAAAGTAGAATTGCATATTGAAAATTGAAAACTAATTGTTACAGACATTTTCAGTGACTGTTTAAAACTCAGCTGCTCTATGTTGTTAAAAAAAAGCATAAAATAATAGAAGAAATAATGCAATTAAACTGGGAATTTTAAATGTTAATATTTAAATAATTCCTCTTTTTTGTCATTCTGGGGTATTTCTTTGTTGATGCTTATTTAATAAGTAGAGAGGTTTTTTTTTTTTTTTTATTAATAAGTGTATGTTCTCAGGAAAGGACATGCAACTACTTTAGGAGTTAAGGCTTACAATGCCAGCACACTATGTTAACCATAGGACTATGTGCACACCAACTACAATAGATTTGACCAAGGAATGCTAAATGTAGCTGGGTTGCAATTTTGGTGTTTGATTTTATCTGGACTTGGCCTACAGAAATACTGGCTCAGCACACTACTTTATGTCAGGATAACAGCTGCACCTGTGATCTTCTCTGGAGGACTAGAATTTTCAGTCCAGATTTTAACTAAATGTTCTGCTTTGATCCTTAGTGATGTGAGTAATAGCACTTAAGAAAAATGTATTTCAATACCTTCAAAGAAAGTGAAACATCTGGGATGTATCTAACAAAGAACATGAAGGATCTCTGTAAAGAGAACTATGAAACCTTGAGTAAAGAAATAATAGAAGATGTTAACAAATGCAAGAACATATCATGCTCATGTCTGGGAAGAATCAAACATTGTTAAAATGTCCATACTATCCAAAACAATCCACAAATTTAATAAAATCCCCAACAAAGCACCAACATCATACTTTGAAACTTCATTTCATATGGAACCAGAAATAAAAACCCAAATAGCCAATACAATTTTAAGGAACAAAAAAAAAAAAAAAAAAATCTGGAGGCATCATGTTACCAGACCTCAGGTTATATGACATATCTATAGTTATCAAAACAGCATGGTACAGACAAAAAAATATAGCTACAGAGCTATGAAATAGAATAGAGAACCTAGAGATGAATCTAGCCACATATAGCCATCTGATCTTTGATAAACCAAACAAAAGCATGCATTGAGGAAAAGGGTCCCTATTTAATAAATAGGGCTGGAAGCCCTTGTTAGCCACATGTAGAAGACTGAAAATGGACCTGTACCTCTCACCACTGACAAAAATTGACTCTCACTAGATAGAAGATTTAAATTTAAGAAATGAAATAATAAAAATTCTAGAATAAAGTGTGGGGATAACTCTTGACAAAATTGGCCTGGGGAAAGATTTTATGAAAAAGTAATCCTTGGCAATTGCAGCAACACCAAAAATAAATAAATGGGACACAATCAAGCTAAATAGCTTCTGCACAGCTAAAGGTACAACAACTAAAGCAAACGGCTTCAGAAAGGGAGAAGATATTTGCATGTTATGAATCTGAGAAAGGGCTGATAGCTACAGTCTACAAAGAACTCTAATCAATAAGAGCAAACCAATCCATTTATAAGTGGGCAAGAGATTGGAACAGAAACTTCTCTGAAGATGACAGATGAATGGCCAACAAACACATGAAAAAATGCTCATCATCCCTAATCATCAGAGAAATGCATATCAAAACCACTCTGAGATATTACTTAATCTCAGTGAGAATAACCCATATTACAAAATCCTGAAACTGCAGATGCTGGCATAGATGTGAAAAGAAGGGAACACGTTTGCACTGTTGGTGGGACTGAAAACTAATAAAACCTCCATGGAAAGAAGTATGGAGAATTCTCAAAGAATTCAAAATAGACCTTCCATTTAATCCTGAAATCCCATTACTAGGTATCTATGAGAAGAAAAAAAATCATTTTACCATAAGGACATTTGCACTAGGTTGTTTACTAAAGCTCAGTTCATGATTGCAAAGACATGGAAGCAACTCAAGTGCCCATCAACCCATGAATGGATTAACAAATTGTGGTATATGTATCGCAAGACATACTATTTAGCCATAGGAAAAGATGAAGACTTTACATCTTTTGTGTTTACCTGGATGGAGTTAAAACACATTCTTCTTAGTAAAATATGGCAAAAATGGAAATAAAAGTATCCAATGTATCCAATACTAATAGATAAACCAATAGATAAATAACTACATGCTCACCTGAAAGAAAAACGCTGTTTCCTGAATTTCTTTCTTCAGTAGGTCCTTGATCATGGGGATTCGAAGAATGAACCCACAGACCACAGATCAGTGGTAAGATAGGATTCACTATACAGAAAGGAATATAGAAAGAGTAAAAAACACCAGAGCTTCTGACAAAGGCAAAGACCCAAGTCAGAAGTCTCCACATGAATCCTTTGTCTAGAGGTGTATATATAACAGTGAGAATTACATTTTGACTAGGACTTGGTAGGTAGAAACACACCTTTTCAAAGTTAATGAGTATATTAACAAATTAATTAATGCAATCCTTCAGTGGGGCAAGGTTATTAAATCTTTGCAGTTTTCACTTTAAGGAAAGCATTAGGGTGTGTGTCCCTACTCAAGGTGGAACCACTCAAAACCTTTTGGGCTGCTTTGTTTATGACCTTGCTAGAACCCAGAGGGTGTGGCCTGGAAAGAGCAGCCTGTTTGTGCCTAGAGAAGGGGTCTGATTTCTGAGTTCACCTAGGCCTAAAGAATTGGGGGGGGTACTTGTCCAGCCCTGAGTGGGGATCCTTTTATCAAAACAAGTATACTCTTGTGAGGCAGAAGGAGAAGAGTGAAAGGAGAAAAGGGAGAAGAGAAGGTGACTGGTGGGTTCTCACCTAATGTGCACAATGTGAGGGTGTTCCATACAACCGCTGGGTGAAGGGCTCAACTACAACTTGTGCTTTACCTCAGAAATGAAAAGGTAACCTAAACATTTATACCCTCTTATTAATCTGAAATTTAAATAGAAGAGAAAAATGTGTTTGCACAAGTTGTCTAACTTATTCTTATTTATTCAGTGTATTAAATATCTACTCTTTTCTTTATATTTGATTTGGTGATTGTTTCAGTTTACTGTATATAACAAATGACTTCCATAAAACTTATAGTGGCCTAAAAACAACTATTTTATTTTGGTCACAATTTTGTGATTCAGGAATTCACGAATGGTTCAGCTGGATCATTTTCTGATCTATGTGACATCTATTGGGGATACTGGGGTTGGAGGATCCCTCTGTGATTTAGCTTTTTCACTCACATGTCTGATGCCTCAGAATCAGCCTCAGAAGTCCCAGCACAGTGTTTCTGCTGTATTCTATTAGTCAAGCAAGTCACAAAGTCCAGCCCAGATTCAAGGGTAAGGGAATTTGGAATTTTACGTCACTTCTCAATGGCAGTGTAGCAAAGAGTTTGTAACTATCTTTACCAAAGTCATATTTTATTAACCATATCATTTTATCATTCAAAGTATTAGAATGCTAAATCAAGATAAGGGTATCTCCCAAAGGCTTCTAAGAAATCAAAGTCATGGTAGATATTTATCTGTAGACACTTGAACACTCGATATTCACAAAGAATTCATCTGTTATTAGTCTTATTCAATCTATTAGTTAATGCCAAAGAGGAATCATTTCAGGAAGTTCTTGGTGTGGTCTCTGGCTGTTACCCTCTATGACCCATCCTGAAATCTTCTACAGAGAAAATTAGTCTATGTTTTTCTGAGATATGGATTGTAAACTTTGTAGGATTCCTTTCATCAAAGGACCAGAGACCTAGGAAAAGAGAATAATACTTAGTCCCAAAACATAGGGAAAAAATTTCTCTGTCCAGGAAAAACCTAGGTCTACTAAATACAATTTGTTTTTAAAGAAAAAATGAAATGAGAATTTTTCAAGGATTTTGTAAGATTTCCAAAGGGGAAATACAGTTGGAGTCAGTAACAGAACATCCAATGACAAAGGAGGAGAAATGGTACTAGTTAGTAAAAAAAAAAAAAAAAGTAGCTGCAAATGCAAGATTCCAACAAGAGGGCATGGTTTGTACAACTGTTGGCTCCTCTGAAAGAAGAGTGAGAATAGGAGTTTGACGATTTCCCAAAGTTCATATTTTCCTCTGGACTATTTTGGGTGGTTCTTTATGTATCTTTGGGGAAAGGCTGGGTTTGAGGTCTGCTTCTGTTGTGGTGTTTGCTGGATACTGCATGGACCTAAACACCAATTAAATCAATCCTGAGACATTTTGCAAGGTCTATTAAACATAGATGATTAATTCATAATCATCAGGATATATACTGGGTTTCATTTATACAGTACTTCCCATTTGTAAACCACATCTATCTTGCAGGCAAGAATACATTGGGGAATCTACTGTGTTTATAATTTAATGAAATTTAACATAAAGAGCAAGTATCTAAAAAGTTGTAGCAAATCAGAGTGCACATTTCAGAGACGAGAAAGAAATAGATAATTATAATAATGCTGACCTTAAATCCAACCCTTAACCACAATGGAGTAGAATGGTAATAGGAAGTGAACCCACCTAGAATGGGGCTGATCCAAAGAAACTAGACTTCTGCTGAGATGCATGTGATAAAATATGCATACCAAATTTAAACATGAGAGCATATAAAGAAATCAGTGACTATCATAGGTGCCTATCTAAAAGCAACACCAGGTAGAACATATATTTGTTCCAATTCCAAGAATCATGAGGAATTTACTACTATGTCTCAGTCACGTGAATGTTGGGAAAAGATATTTCTATCAGATTTTGAAGGATCCATAAACTTTACAACATAGTCAATGGAAAGATAAATTTTGATTAAATGTTAGGAATTTTATGTGTGCTTTAGAGATACAGCCTTCAAAAATTTGGGCTAGCAAAGGTGAACTTTGATTTGAAACCTCATAATTCCTCCTTCAGAGTAGACTTAGCAGCAGGATGGGCTGTTATGTTAAAGAGACTTTCTGTTTGAGCTTAGTGCATTTGCATATGAAAAGAAATATGTTACGTGGTGGCTCCATTCCAGATGTCAACTTATATAATGTATGTTACATATTACAAAATTGCTAATTTGGTAGTCACAAATGAAAATGGGTATCTGAGACAAACATTCAGTTTCTCCGGCTAAAGATGATAATATGAGCACTTGAGTTTAATGTCCCCAAAGAAATAAATTTTTTAAAAAGGGAAATAAAAATGGAAAATAATCTGTATTACCTTTGGAAAATAAAGAAGGCTCATATATCCTCAAGAAACTTATAAATGTCTACATAAATAAAGAAATAAGAACTAAAGTGATAAAAGTGATAATCAAATCACAATTCACTTCTGCAGAAAATATATACTTGAAAACCAAGAGCAAGTGACTTTCCACAAGAAAGTAAAAGAGATAATGTTTGGTAGCCTTTGCTGTGTGGTCAAACTCAATTATAGTTGACCCTTGAACAACACAGGCTTGGAATGCCCAGGTCCACTTATAAATGAATTTTGTTCTGCCTCTGCCACCCCACCCCTGACCAGCAAGACCAACCCCTTTTCTTCCTTCTCTTCTCCAGCCTACTCAAAGTGAAGACAATGAGGACGAAGATCTTTATAATGATCCACTTTCACTTAATGAACAGTAAATATATTTCTATTCCTT
>NW_003852463.1:194096-197875 GCF_000181295.1 Otolemur garnettii
CCACAATGCCGGGCTATTTTTTGGTTGCAGCCGTCATTGTTGTTTTGGTGGGTCTGGGCTGGGGATTCGAACCCGCCACCTTAGGTGTAGGTGGCTGGTGCCTTAGCCAGTTGAGCTATAGGCGCCGAGCCTCCTTATGATTTTCTTAATAACACTTTCTTTTTTCTAGCTTACTTTATTGTAAGAATATAGTATATAGTCCATATAAGACAATAGGCATTGATCAACTATTTATGTTATCTGTAAGACTTCCAGTTAACAGTAGGCTACTAGTTAAGTTTGGGGAAAGTCAAAAATTATATCTGGATTTTCAATCATGTGGGGAAGCTGGCATTCCTAACCCCCACATTATTTAAGGATCAACTTATGTGTCTAAATGCAACATGATATTCTGGATTGCAACCCAGAAAAGGAAGCTAGTGGAAATATCGATGAAATCCAAATAAAATCTTAATTATATCAGTGTCAATTTCTTGATGGTGACAAATGTACCATGGCTATATAAAATAACACTAAAGGAAGTTAGGTGAAGAGCATAGAGGCACTCACTACTACTTTTTTTTGTTGTTGTTTTGCAATTTTCATTAGGATCCATTCTTGGATACTTACTCCTGGCTACAATTTTCCTAGAAGGCAGAGGCAGGAAATGTAGAGGCAATGCTCATGCTGACATCTAACAAGCACTGCCATTTCAGTTAGAGAACTATGAACACCAGGCCAGCTAACTTACGTTAGGAGGCCAAAACAATCACAGAAATGTAATCATTCAACACAGAGGTGAAGCTCTCTGTCATGGCAACCACCATCTGTAGTTCAGTCTCTACAGTTCAGTCTCTACTCCTATTAATCAGGTAATCTGATCTAGCTAAGGATAACCTAACTACAGCCAAGCATTGTCTGTCTCCCTTCATCTGGACCTGCATCACTCCTAGTGCAATCACAATTGTAGATGTGATCAAAGTGAAAACCAAGCACTAAACTGTGGCAAAAAGAGCAAAGGACAATTATTGGCTGTATGATAACATTCCATAATTCCAAAAGAAGGACCAATTTTAGAAATTAAAATGGTAGACCTGCTACCAGAAACAGAAGAAAATTTTGCAGAATGTCTAATTCACATTCTCTTATACATTCCAAGACACTTTCTATTTATAGAGCAAAAGCAAGCACTCATGGAGCAAGGAAAATTGGATATTGATTAGGATTGTTTGGAGATAAATAACATAAATGGAGAATTTAATATTTCAGGAGAGTTGGTGAACAGAAGACTGAAAATTATAGGAATTGACTCAGTAAATTAGAAGATAAGTACAAGAAATTTTTCAAGAACTTAGAAGGACTATTATGATATTTTAGATATTTAGAATTTATCAAGTATGCAAAACATTCCAGAGTTTGTGCATATATGTATATGTGTTTCTTTCTTTACATCCTTATCAATAGTCATTTTTATTAATTTTCCAAGTTAAAAAAAAATAGTATTTGATCTCTGGTGACCTGTTTTCTTTTGCTTATATGTGCATAGGATTTTTCAAGATATTCTTAAAATTCAATTTTCATCAAAGTGTATTTCTCCTATAGTTTGGCATTATTTTTCTTCTACTGGAGGTAGAGTTAGAAATAGAGACAGAGACAGAGATAGATATGGACAGAGATAAACACACTGGAAAAAATATTTATATATATAAATCTATATATGTGTATATATACATACATATGCACACAGATACACTTAGATAAACATATATTACATATGTGTAGCTATCTTGAGTGTGTAAAAATATATATGGTTATGTAGCTGTTACTTTTCTTCTGTTGAGCCCACATATGTTAATAAATGTATGCAGGTGTGTGTATGTATTTGTGTTTATACAGTAGGATTTCCAAAAGAAGAGACTGAGGAAAATAACAAAGGTATACTCCTAAAACTTTAACTGTTTTGAAGATGAATTTTAAAACATTATGAATACATAGATAAAATCAAGTAGATCACCAGCAATTAGAGTTTTTAACCCAGAAATTCATTTCTAGGACTTATCATAAGAAAATAAAAGAAATCATTACAACATGATTAATAATAATAAAAAGATTAGGGCAGAGGCAAGATGGCTGACTGGAGCCAGCTTTCCACAGAGTCTCCCATCCAGAAGGAGAGTTAAAGGACAGAGTTTAGCAAGTAAGCTGATGGTTTGGAGCTGAGCCGAGAGAGAAGGTTGAACAACACACATCAACCCTGTTAAGGCAAGCTACAACCCCAAAGAAACAAACAATAGGTACAAAATCCATCACCAAACAGATAGGAGTCCCCTCCCCCATGAGAACAGCTTGCAATATACTCTATACAAACAAGCAAGCAGAGTTCAGATTCCCCTCCTATTTTATCCCACAGGCGAGACCTTCTAAAAACTGGAACTCCTTCTCTACTGAGGATGGACAAATGTGCCATGGCACTCTCCCACCAGGCATAAAACTGTACAAAACTGTATATATTCTCTACCTGCAATTCTAAACTCCCAGCACTCCCCTCCACTTTCACCCCTAGGTCCAGAAGCTTTTCCCCAATGGAGTCCAAATTCTTGGGCATTTTCTAGAGAGGTGTGAACAGGTCATGGGCTGTTGGTCTGTGCTGATTCTGCAGCATGGGAATAAGAAGAAGACGATGAACTGAGGGAACCCTATGGGAGAGGGAGAGGCAATGCCTCGCAGCACAGAGCAGCAGTGGCAGCAGCAGGAACAATAGGGCTCACACCCCCAGGGGATATTTTGGAGAGACACTCCCTGCCTCTCTGGGCAGCCAGAGGAAGCCAGGCATCTTCTCCAGTGGCAGCCACTGGCAGAACAGATCTGGGATGGAAACCCAGGACATGTGAGTAAAGGGTATGCCTGAGGCAGTACCTGCCTGGGCAGAGCACAAAAGGACCAGAGACTAGAATATGCATGCACAGAGATGGCATACTCCCAGGGCGGGGCTGAGCCAAAAGGACTGCTTTAGTGAGCCCAAGAAGCACCTGGCCCTCAGGGGATCATAGCTGAGACAAAGGAAGGCAGGCAGAAGCTGGAACTGAAAGCTGAGTGTGAGCTCTAACCGTACCTGCCCCCAAACAGACTGCAGCTGACACAGACATGCCAGCTCCAGGCAGTGGCACAGACTGAGGCTGAGTCGCAGTTTCTGTGAACTCAAACAGTGTCTGGTCCACAGGGGAATATAGCCAGGACAGAACAAATTCTGTGAAATTATTCTGTTCTATCAGCAACATCAGTCAGGGACAGGCTGGAACTGAGTGAACTGCCCCAGCCTCTATTAAGCACCCGAAGTTGTCCGGCCTCAGCTACCCCTACCAAATAGTGGCAGAGAGCAGTGACCTGGTTGAGGAGACATAGATCTCCCTGTGGCTCAGGCAGGTACAAACCCCTGGAGCATCTGCTCATCGTAGGGAACTGGGTCACAGCCCTGCAGGGTTACCAGTGACTGGGTATGACAGAGGTGCAAGGTGGGGAAGGAGGTATCATCAACCTTCCCAGACTAATTCATTTGTTGAGTGAGTCCTTCTGACCTCACAGAGCACCAGAGAAAGTCATACTTGAGCTGCTAGCAGACCCCTGCTATCGAGTTGCCAGAAATAGTTGCTTTTGAACTCTCCCACCTGAAACCAGTGCTGAATAGGACAATTGATTTGGAGCTCCTTAACTGGGTCAATCACCCAAGGACTATCCAAAGTGGTACCCTGGGCATGTGTTGTGGGAAGGTTTGATTTTCCTTCTCCAGTTGTTGCCCATAG
>NW_003852463.1:198053-199861 GCF_000181295.1 Otolemur garnettii
GGGTCCTTTGCAAAGCTCTGGGGGGAAAGGTACAGACACCATTCCCAGCTCTTGGGCAAAGGATTGGTTAATCACTACACCAGGATCCCCCAGCCCTACTTTACCTTATCTGCTCATCTAGCCAAATAGTGTAAAATAATCATGGGGCAGAATCAGCGGAAAAACTCCAGTACCATGAATAACTAGAGTAGATCAACTTCCCAAAGAAACGACATGGCAGACATAACTGAAGATCCCATTCATAAACAAATGGCTAAGATGTCAGAAATCAAATTCAGAATTTGGATTGCAAATAAGATTAATTGGAGGTAAAATTGGAATTAGAAATTCAAGGAGCATTTCAAAAGCTCTCTCAAGAATTCAATGAATTCAAAGACAAAATCACCAAAGATTTTGACTCATTGAGACAAAAATTTGCAGCCCTCAAAGATCTGATAAATACAATAGACTCCCTCAGTAACAGAATGGAGCAGAGAGAAGAAAGGATTTATGACATTGAAGACAAAGCTTTTAAATGATACCAAAAACTCAAAGAGGAAGAGAAGTGGAAAGGAAAACAAGATTATTCTCTCAGAGAGCTCTGGGATAATTTGAAGAAAACTAATATTTGCCTTATAGGAATTCCAGCTTCAAAAGGCACAGAGGCTCTTTTTCATGAGATAATGAAGGAAAACTTTCCAGACATGCAAAGAGATTCTGAAATTCAGATAGCAGACAGTTTCAGAAACCCAGCATGACTCAACCTGAATAAGACATCTCCTAGCCACATTATAACTAACTTTGCCAAATTTAAAATGAAGCAACCAGACATAAGAAAACCATAACCTACAAGGGGAAGAACATTAGAATGACTGCAGATCTCTCCGCTGAAAACTTTCAAGCTAGAAGAGGGTGGTCATTGACTTTTAATCTTCTAAAACAAAATAAATTTCAACCCAGGATCCTATATCCAGCTAAACTGAGTTTCATTTATGATGGAGAAATTAAATACTTTAATGGCATTCACATGTTGAAGAAATTTTCTGTAACTAAACAAGCACTCCAGGATATTTTAGACCTATTCTCCATAATGACCAGCACAATCCTCTACCAAAAAAGTAAACCCACTCAGAAACTTTTGATAAAATTCCAACTTCCACAGTAGCAAAAGGATTAAAAATGTCCACTGAACTTTTGAAAAACTCAATACCAAAAATTCTACCAGGTTTATCAATATTTATAATTAATGTGAATGGCATTTGGATTTAACAGACATCTACAGAACATTTCATCCTAACAAAACTGAATACACATTCTTCTCAGCAGCCCACGGAATATACTCCAAAACTGATCACATCTTAGGTCTCAAGTCTAACCTCAGTACATTTAACAGAAATTTTATAGAAATTATTCCATGCATCTTTTCAGACCATCATGGAATAAAAGTTGAACTCAGTAAAAACAGGAATCTGCAGACTCATACAAAAACATGGAAGCTAAATAACCTTATCCTGCATGGTAGGTGGGTCAGAGATGAGATCAAGAAGGAAATTAACAAATTTTTGGAACAAAATGATAATGAAGACACGAGTTGCCAGAAACTCTGGGATACCACAAAGGCAGTCCTAAGAGGGAAATTTATAGCACTGCAAGCCTTCCTCAAGAAAATGAAAAGACAGGAAGTTAACAACCTAATGGAACATCTCAAGTAACTGGAAAAAGAAGAACACTCCAATCCCAAACCCAGCAAAAAAAAAAAAGAAAGAACCAAAATTGGAGCAGAATTAAATGAAATTGAAAACAAAAGGATTATATAACAGATCAATAAA
>NW_003852463.1:202782-204987 GCF_000181295.1 Otolemur garnettii
ATTTTTACACGTTGTGTGCTTTTATTCTTTAACAAAGGCTAGGAGAAGAGACTGTTTTCTCCCCCTCCCCTTTTCTCTTCCCCCGACATTTTTCTCTTTCTTCTACCTCCAGTGCCCTTGAAGGCTGTATTGAATCTGACAAAGGATAAAGTAGCAGGGAGTGGGAGAAACTAAAGATACCAAGGGGCTCCAACTGCCTATCTGAAAATCTGTTTATACAGCACCTGGGTCACTTCTCTCCTGTGATAGGCTTTTCTCTATGTGTTATTGTGTTTATGTCAAGGAAAAAAACACCAGCTTCCTTGTTGTTGAGTGCTGCTTTATAGAATTCCACCGCCTTCATTTTCCACTTAACTACCTCATTTTGTTTTGAAAGAGACTGTCTTTCCAGCTTCATCTGTGATCACCAAGAACACACAATCCCCCCCTTTGTTCACCGGGTGACCTTTACATTTGACTGAGGGGGAAAACGTGCCTTGAAACCTAAACTAATTTTGGCAAAGAGGTCTTTAAAAAAAAATGTAACTGAGACTGCCACATACAAAAAATAAATGCTGCTGGTTTCATTGTTATTCATCTAGTGTTTCTGTATGCATTTTGTTTAGGAATTGCAAACACAATGCCCATGTTCAGAAATGAATGCGACATCACAGACAGGAGTTTCCCTGGGGTATGGTGAATGGTGACAGCCCAAGCACCACTGTGCAGTTATTTTTATTTCTTGCAAAAGGGAGTGGGTTTAGGGGGCATCACATACTCCTGCCAAAATCAAGTGGCTTCAAGAATCAGACAATTGGACAGTCACCCGGGGAGACCATCATAGGGACTAGTTTGGCACTGAGTCCTAACATAGGAGATGACATGATGTTTACATGCATATCCAGTAACTAGACCATAGGCCCCAACAATCTCTGTTACCTAGGACTATCAAGCAGAGCTGCCTTCTACACATATCCTCTGCCTTGAGGGAGGATGTTATACAAGAGAACAATTACCCAAGAGTGAAGATGGGGCTTTCCTAGGCAATCTAGGCTCTCCTTCCTTCCCTAGCACCTCCCTCTCAACACCACACACACTCCCTATAGTAATATATATATAGATGATATATATAGATATATGCACAGTAGAAGTCAGAGAAAAAAAGACACAAATTTGAGACAGATAAATGGTCAAAAAAAGACCCTTTTACAATGTTTGGCCTTAAAAAGTGAAAGTATTAGAGCAGCAGAGTGGTAAAAGGTAGTCACCAAACTAAAGAAAACAAATAAAGTTTTAGTAAGAAAAAAAAAAGAAATTTTATTAACAACCTGCACAGGAAGTCAGAACCCATCCTAGTGACTGTAGGAACCGTGGAAAGAGCAGCTCTGGGTTTTACACACAATTTTGTGGAGTATCAGCAGCTTCTTGGAAGTCTCCCAAGATCTTAATGAAATCTGTTTTTAAAACAGTCCACCTACAAGGTTTTGAAAACAACTTACTGGCAAGATCTTAATCAGCCTCATTCCCACAATAGTCCAGATCAGCCTGACCCAGATGAGTCCAAAATAGCCTAACTGCATTTATCATCCACTCTACTAATATTTAGCTAGCTACCTAACAAAAGGACAGGCATAAACCTGATTCTCCCTCATCTCACGCTCCCCTCTGGAAAAATCTTGAACTTCCCACTTTGCCAAGACCTGGCTAATAGGTGGGTACTCATCTTCTCAGGCCAAGAGCAACACAACCTGGCTGGTGACTAGAAAGTCAAAACAAAAAGCTAGAGTGATTAAAAACTTCTACTGAGATATCCTATCGAAGGAAGGAAAAACTAAATATGGTTCTATAAAATCATTCTAGTGAATATTTTGAATAGTTTCCAGGAAATTAATTATTTCTGCTCTATAAGTTAGGCCTCAAAACTTTTCAGACAATAAAAGTTATAAGATAAAGATTAGTACTTATCAGTGTCTCATGTCATTTAAGGCCCCAGGATAACATTTGCCATCATCAATGCATGGCCTCTAGAAGTACCCTGACATCAACATGTGGCTGAAGGATGGGAAAAGAGACTGTAGAAGGGTGTTAGGCTGGCAGTGGTGATCACCCCTCTCACCCACTTGCATGGCCCCCACCTAATTATAAAAAAATCTAATGAAAGGGGTCCATGGCTGATACCTGCATCCCAGTCACAACTCAATGTTATAGAAAGGAAACCTGGCTCGG
>NW_003852463.1:205325-207860 GCF_000181295.1 Otolemur garnettii
AAAATGAGTTTCTCAGAGTTCTATACCTATGCTCTCTACACACTCACTTCAGCTCGAGAAAAAGAAGTTTCCATGGCTTTCAAAGTTTTGTGAGCTATTCTTTTTTCAGCAAAACCATGGCCCAAAGCAGGAGAGGTTATATTCAAAACAATACAGAAAGTAAGTGGGAAACTCTAAACTCATCATAAATGGTGTCAATTTTCATAATTTCCTGCCATTCTTATCATTACACAATCCTACCTGCATGCTAGAGTCAAAGTACAACTTCCATATTCACAAAAAGTATGAAATAAGAATTACCTATAATCTCATAGCCCAGGAGTAACACAATTAATACCATACATATTTTCTTGCATCTATATGCAAATAATACCGGACTACACATACCACTTTATAAATTCCTTTAATTGTATATCATTTCCTATAAAGCTGTAAATGAATATATTTATAAGTCATCATTTCTATTGGCTGCACAACATTCTACCATATAAATGCAACATAACTTAACTAAACAGTCTTTTAATGCTGAATGTAGGTGAGCCACCTGCCAACATTGACTACTTCCTTATATTGACCTAATTTTCAAAGACCAGGCATGTACCACATGTATGTACATGTCACTATAGTAGGCCTAGTTCCTTATGCTGACCAGTTTGTTACAGTCCATTGAGTGGTCAATTTACAGAAGTTCTACCTTATATGCTAATGTTTCATATTCATAAGTAAAAGTATTGTGATTTTTTTCACTCATTCATTCATTTATCCATTCAACAAATTTTTATTTAAGTTCAAAAGATACTACAGTGAAAAAAAATCAGAAAAAAAATAGAGATTAGCATCCCTGCCCTCCAAATTCTTATGTCCCAGTGAAAGACACAGACTATGAATAAGGTGAATAAATAAAATATGTGGTATATTATATAGTGCAAAGAGGAATAATAAAAGAGGCAAAAAAAAAAGGAGGAAATAAAGCTGAGTATAAAAAGGGAGGCTAGAGAAGGTCTCAGCCCATTTAAAAAAAAAAGAGTAACATCTTAGGCATGTTGTAGGAGGGAGATGTGCCTGTTTGCTGTGCTGAAGGAAAGCATGGAAGCAAGAAAATTCATTAGGAGGATATACCATTAAATCAAGCTAGAAATGGGGATGGTTTAAACTCAGGTGGAGTCCTATCCCTAGTGGAGGAGATTAAAAAGCATCAGATTCTTGATATATTTGAATTGTGGACGATAACCTATGATATTGCTGAGAGATTGGATATAAGATATGAAAAAGATAAAGGATGACTCCAACATTTTTACCCTAAAGTTGAAAGAATGAGATATTGGAATTAACAGCAGGACATGTCAAGGGTGAGGTACCTATCACATGTGACACAGACACGGAGACTCAAATTCAGAAGTGAGACCTGGCTGGAGATCCCTACCCCAACTATCAGAATAAAGACATGAAACAGAACAAAATCAATAAAGAGGTAAGTGAGAAACATCCTTGGACATGAAAACATTAAAAAAAAATCTTTTTCAACTCTATTTCCTTACAAATAGTTCTTAAATGACTAGATCAAATTTAAGGAATTGGATACATCCTGCCAAATTGCTATTCAAAATCAATTGCATGTTTAAAATATTTTACTGATACTATATATTTTTATATTTAAAAATATGTTTTTCAGATAACAGGCAAAATAGGATCTAATAATTGTTTTAATTTGAATATCTTATTCTAATAAGGTTCAACACTTGTCCCTTTTTCCACATGGTTCACTTTGATTTTTTTTCATTGAATTACCTGTGTTAATCATTATTCATTTTCAAGTAGTCAGTTTGCCTTTTATCATCATTTTAGAAGAATTTTTAACATATCAATGTTGGCAATATTTTATTTATGCACTGAAAATGTTTCTTACAAAAATTTTTTATGATTGGCTATTTCACTTCATCTTTAATTACAAGATTTTGTCTAAATTTTTTATTTCTATTTAGTTAGTTAATCAGTTATATTTTTACACACCTGAATTTATTTAACCTTGTCATTAGGACTTTGACCTTTGATGTTAGATTTTTAAAAAATATATTAGAAATTCCATATCACATGTATTATGGTAGGCAGAGTAGTGGCCCTCTAAAGATGCCTATGCTTAATCTCCAGAAACTGTGACAATATTACCTCATAGGGCAAAAGGACTTTTCAGATGTGATTAAGTTACAGATCTTGAGATTGGCAGATTATGCTGAATTATTCATGCATCAGTCGGGGTTCAGTCAGAGAACACATAGAGTGGCTTATATATATTAAAGATTTTTTGCAAGGAGTTGGTTTATGCAATTGTGGGAGCTGGCAAGGAGCACTGGAAATTCTAAAGTTATCAGGAAGTTCAGGATGGAATTCCACACACACGGTGAAGTTTACATTCAAACATGGAAGTTGGTCAACTAAGTCTCAGTTCTGCTTTCAAGATCTTGCAACTAGTTGGCTCAACCTCATCCAGATTAATTGGAATTTAATCACACTTATAAAATGCATTCAGAGCAACAC
>NW_003852463.1:208006-231140 GCF_000181295.1 Otolemur garnettii
GACTCATGAGCCAAGAAATGTAAATGGTCTCTAAGAGGTGGAAAAAGCAAGGGAACAGATTCTCTCCTAGATCCTCCAGAAGGGAAGCAGTCCTCCTCATCCATTTTAAACTTCTTGCCTCCAGAACTATAATAATAATTTTTTATAGTTTTAAGGTTGTGGTGGTTTGTTAGAGCAGCAACAAGAAACTAATATGTATATAAGGATGTAAAGGGTTGTGTTTGTGTATGTAGGAAAAAAGTGAGAAATGGTAGGAGGGAAGGGAAGAGAAGTGTGTGTGTGTATAATGTTTTTGGATTTCCTATTTGCTTCCATTAAGATTAACCCATCCATTTTTGGATCAACATGACATTTTGTTAAATATGTTCATTTAATATAATTTTATAACAAAATTAAAGGGAGTATAATATAAATATGAAATTTCTAATATTGTTTGTTAAATCTAACATCAAAGGCAGAAGTTCTAAAGGCAAGATTAAGTAAATTTGTTCAATGTTTTTAGACTAAGCTTTAAAAAAAATCTTGACAGTTTCTCACACAAATGGCTTCCCTCCTAAAAACATCATTGTTATTTTAATTTGAATCAAATAAAATGTATATATTAGACTAATGAGCAGTTTTAGAACAAGATTTTCTTCCTCATCTATTCAAGTATTCAATGAATTTAAAGAGTACACAAAAGTACGCATATTTATTTATACATCTATGGAGTATGACAGTTTGTGAACTCATCCTCTAAAAAAAGGGCTACAGACCTCGTTGCTGAATATCACTATGGTCATCTTCAAAATACTTCCCTTGGGAACTATGTGCTGATGGCAGCCCCTGGTCCATCCTTCAAAGAAATTTTGAAACTTTTTCTGAAATGGCCATCAAAGCTGTCATCATATTACCCTTGATGTCCTGAATATCATCAAAAATGTCTTTCTTTCAATATTCCTTTTATCTTTGGGTAAAGAAAAAAGTTATTGGGGGCCAGCTCAGATAAGCAGGAAAGATATTCCAATACAGCATTTATTTACTGGCTAGAAACACCCTCATAGTCATGTGAGCCGGTGCATTGTTGTGATGCAAGAGCCATGAGTTGTTGGCCAAGATTTTCAGTTAAGATATTCCTGTTTATCCATGTTTACTCAATATGCTATTCTTCTCACAGTCAGCTGACGATTATGATATACAATTCAAAGAATTTCTGCCATGTTTTCATCAGTTCTGCTCATTAGTGGCTGCCCTGACTTCCCTTCATCAGTGATGCTTTCTCTCTCCACAGAAAAATATGTAATCCATTTGTTCACTGCCATTTTCATCATGGCATATCCCCATAAACTTTTCCCTGATTTTTCTTCCATTCTTGCCAAATTTAACAAGGAATTTATGGATGTTTGTTCATTGCTCTAATTCCAACTCCACATTCTTACAATGGCACACAAAGCACACAACAATAATGAACGCCACACAGCAAGATACCAGCACACATCAACATGAACACAGCTGTAAGATACCAATGTACCAAGGTTATGAAACCTTACTAAGCTGTTTGTACAGTGCTGCCACCGTAAGTCCAGGATGGCAAGTTCACAAATTTAATTGTCAAACCCTGTATGTACAGTCACATGCCACATAATGGCATTGCTTTTATTTATTTATTTTTTAGAGACAGAGTCTCACTTTATCACCCTTGGTAGGGTGCCATGGTGTCACAGAGGTCACAGCAACCTCCAACTCCTGGGCTTAAGCAATTCTCTTGCCTCAGCCTCCCAAGTAGCTGAGACTACAGGTGCCCACCACAACACCCGGCTATTTTTTGGTTAGAGTTCAGCCAGGTCTGGGTTTGAACCCACCACCCTCAGTATATAGGATGGGCGCCCTACTCACTGAGCCACAGGTGCCACCATATAATGGCATTTTCATCATTGGCAGACCACACATAAAGATTATAATGGAACAGAAAATTTTCTGTGGCATTGAACATTTTGTATGGCCTACCAAGATTGTAGCTGGGTTATATCACAGAGAAACCCATTACTTACATGTATGTGATGGCACTGCTGTAAATAAACCCTGAGTTGTATAAATGTATGGCACATATAGTGTACAGCACATGAGCCTTGAAAATACTAGTAAATGACTCTGCTGGTTTAGGTTTTTAGTATACTCTACTTATCATCATTATTTTAGTATACTTCTTCTATTGATACTTACAAAAGATAAGTTAACTTTTAAAAAGGCTCAGGCAGGTCCTTCAGAAGGCCTGGGTGGGTGAATTACTTGAACTCAGGAATTCAAGAGCAGCCGGAGCAAGAGACCCTGTCTCTACTAAAATTTAAAAAAATTATCCAGGCCTTGTGATGGGCACATGTAGTCCCAGCTATTTGGGAGGCTAAGGCAAGAGAGTCATTTAAGCCCAGGAGTCTGAGGGCTGTGAGCTATGATGATGCCACAGCACTCTTCCCAGAGCAATAGAAGGAGATTCCATTTCCATTAAAAAAATAAAATAAAAAGTGTTGTTATTATAGTTTGTAAAGTAAAAAGTTACAGCAAGCTTTCCTCTATTATTGAATCTATCATTTATTTATTATTAAAGAAAGAAAAATTTTTATAAAGCTACTATAGCCTGGGTGTATAGAGGGATGTGGCACAATTACAAGAGGGACTTTACCTAACAAATGCAATCAGTGTAACCTAGCTCTTCGTACCCTTAATGAATCCCCAACAATAAAAAAAAAAGTCTGCGGTAGTACACAGTAATGTTTGAGGCCTTCACATTCACTCACAAATCACTCGCTGACTCACCCAAAGCAGCTCCCATCCTGCAAGCTGCATTCATGATAAGTGCCTCATGCAGGTGTGCCATGTTTTTTTTATATATTGTATTTTTATTGAATTTTATCTTTGTATGTTTAGATACACAAATATTTTCTATTGTGTTGCAATTGCCTATAATATTCAATATGGTAAACAAGCTGTACAGTCCATTACTAATCTATAGGACTCATCCATAGGAGCCACCAACTAGACCATATAGCTGAGGCATGTGGCCGGCTACACCACCTAGGTCTGTGTAGATGCACTCCTTGATGTTCACACAATGATGAAATCACCTAAGGATGCATTTCTCAGATGGCATCTCTGCTGTTAAATGATGCATGCCTATATACAGACACACATTTTAACAATGGGTATATCTGAATGATGATATGTTCTGGATGGACTATATTATCTTTAAAGTTTTATGTATTTCTCAATTTTTCCACAGTAGGTTTGTGTAGTAGTAAAATAATGGCCACCCAAATAAAGATATCAAGTCCTATCCCTGGAATTTATAAATGTTATTTGAAAAAAAAAAAAGGTCTTTGCAGATATAATTAGATTAAGAGTCTTGAGAGGAGGCGATTATCTTCAATAAGGTAAATGTTATTTGAAAAAAATGGTCTTTGCAGATATAATTAGGTTAAGAATCTTAAGAGGAGGTGATTACCTTCAATTATCTATGTGGACCCTACATGCCATCACAAGTGTCCTTCTGAGAGAGACAAAAACATACAGAGAAAAAGGGAAGGAAGCGTGACCCTGGAGGCAGAGGTTGGAGTGACAAGGCCACAAGCCAAAGAGCAGCTGGAGTCACCAGAGCTGGTGGAGACAAAGGGCAAATTCTCCCCTGCAGCCTTCAGCCTTCAGAGGGAATGTGGCTCTGGACACCTTGACTTTGGGCTTCAGGCTTCCAGAACAATGAGAGAATAAATTTCTGATGTTTTAAGCCACCTAGTTGGGGGTGATTCGTAACAGCAGCCTTAGAAAAATAAAACAGCATGCATTACCTTTCTATATTCCATAACCTTTGTATGACATCTGGCAAAAGGATGCTGAAACCGTGGTTTGAGAACTTTGAGAACTGCTGTTTTAAGCTCTGTTATTTGGATTTGTTTTCATTGCAATATACAACCAGACCCAGCCCTTCAGAATGATTTGGTGTATCTCTTTAAGTTATCCCTCAACATTGAATAAGTGCTTTTTTAATTTGGCTGTTGTAATTAGAATATTTTATGTTATATATATTATAGTTTCTAATTAGTTAATATAAGAATTTATTAACCTTTTCATATTTATAACAGACCATCTTAAAAACTCTTTTTGAAATTTAAACAGCTTTTCAATTTACTTTCATATGTTTTCCACAGAAACAATGTATCATTTACAAATAAAATAATTTGGGTTCTTTCCAATATTTACACCATTTGTCTCTCTTTGCCTTATTGGTTTGTTCAAAATGTTCAGAACAATAGAGATAATCATAATCATTTCTGCGTAATTTTAGGTACTTCTTATAGTGTATAATTATTAAAGATGATTTTGAATGATTATTTTAGATGCTCTTGTCATCAGTAAAATATTATTCTTTTTTTGCTATAGTAAGTTTTTTTAATTAACAATGGATGTTTAACTTTACCTAGTATTTATTAAAAAGAGACCATGTAATTTCCTTTAAAAATGTTATTTCTTCCTTGTTTTCTGAATTAAACCTAGCTTGATAATTATTTATCCTTACTTTATGAATCTTATGAATTTTGTTAGTATTTTATTCAAGATTCATCTACAGCTGAGTTATGTGCAGTTATCTACTTTGTCTTATCATTTTAAGTTTTTAATTTCCACAAAGTTAGGAAGTATCCCACCTTCTCAATGCTCTTATCTTTATTAAAGAAGGCAAGCATATAACCAAAATTTACCAAAAATACACTAAAAGGCTTCTAATGGAATAAAGCAATCTTCTGTCTATTTTGCTACATTTTAGTTTCATTCCTACTTTTAGTTTGTCTTAGCTATTTTTTCTGGTATTAATCTTCACATTTCTATACAATTACTTCTAGTGTTGTTTCTTGATTTACCAAATGTAGACACTATTTTTTAAACTTGTAGTTATAGAAAGTATTCTTTACACAACTCTCTAATTTTTGCTTCCCTTAAACTCTCAATATAGTTACAGCAAAGTTAGTTGATAAATAAATAGTTTATGATTATGTTGCTTATATCTGAGATAGAATGTTCTATGGTTATGCTTATTTTCTAATACAACTTTTCCTGTTATCAATAACTGTTTTTTCATTAGCACAGTTTTCTCTGTACTTTCCACTATTTTTTAAATATCCTCATTACCTATCAATAATTTTTTAAGCACTTGAATGCAGATCCCGACTTATTTCTTTGTAGACTTGCTGCACAGCCATCAGCAGCAGATTCCCTTCATTAGTGCCTTGTTTCTTCTCTTGTACCTTTCTCTGTCTTATTTGCTTCCATCAGTTTGCTAAGGAGCAACTCAATAGCTTCTGAAAAAGAGTACATACAGGTAAATTTTTCCAGTACTCTCATGTTTTAACTCTAGAGTGGTAGGATGTCTGGGTATACAACTATTCACTAAAAATAATTTTCACCCAAATGTGAAGGCTCTGCTCGATGGTCTTCTGGCATCCAATTCTATTTTTGAAAGTTATAGTGTCATCTAATTATCCTTTATAGGTAATTTTTGGTCTTTTAAGAAGGAGCCTAAGATTTTTCCCTTTATCACTATTCTAAAATGTCCTGACGATATACTTGGGATCCCTTTTCTTTATTATTCTTTAAACTGGACACCTGGGTGCTTACCAAGTGAACTCTTGAAAAAAATTCCCAGAAAAGAAAGATCCTGTGTTTGTTTTCTAATAGTTTTTCTGTTTTCTCAGTTGTCTCTTCTTAAACCACCTATTATTTAGATGTTGGACCTGGTCCATTGATTAAAAAATACTATCTTTCTCATCCTATTGCCAATTCTTTGTCTTTGTGTTCTAATTGCTTTAGCTCTCAATCATTCAATGAAATGAGTGGGGTTGTTCTATCTGAAATTCCTAAGAACACCTATGTTCTAATGGTCCCTTTCATATAATGTTTCATTTGTTTATAAATACAATGTTTTCTTATGTGACTTTTTTCTCCTGTCTCTCAGAACATATTAATGACTGTTACATATTTTGAGAAGACAGTGTAGTTTTCTTCTGCTCCCTGATATGTTTTTTATTTCTTCCATGATCCTTTCCCATTTAGTTTTCTGCTTGTGTTATTCTTTATCTTTAATGTTAAAGCATCCCCAAATATATGATATGCTTCGTCTGTCTCTTTATCTATAAGTGAGTCAATAAAAATTGATTGACTCTGGTCACAGGCCAGCTTATTGAGTAGCAGTCAGTAATGTAATTAAACAGTATGTCAGAGGCTGTCATTGAGAGACTGCCAAATATATTATAATGCCTGTCGACCCTTTGTCTGGAGCCATTCAGCTTCTCCAGAAGATAATCTTCTGCTCTCCAATGGAAGGCAGGTTTGTGCTTGACTGTGTGCATTCTGGAGGTGGGGGCTCGATGGGGCGAGCAACACCAGGATGAGAGGATGGGGAGCAGAGGAAGGAGAAGCTGGAGACCTCGCCCATGCACACCTGCCCTGTTTTCAGCATGGCATCTTTTTCTCCTATCCATCACCCTTCCCAGTGTTTCAAGTCCAGAGCATCTATGGTTTTAATTCTCCTTAGAATCAGATTTAATGTCTTAAGGTAGGAAGTGCGTAGTGACTGGCTATTGTGAAGGCATAAACCACTGAAAGTGCTTCAGGTACTCAGCCCTGAATTTGACACTGCCTTCCAAGATACTGAGCCTTTCCTGAACCCTGCTGCACTAAGTCCAAATATCTCTTCATTATTTTCCTCTGCTCTGCCAGTACAGTCTCCACTCTGTAGCCATGCACCATCTGCAAAATGCAAGTTGACATTTTTAATCCATTTTATTGCTGGCCTTTCTCCTATTCTCTTTATCCTTACAGCTTTTCCATTTTTCTACTTTTATTATTATTCCTTAAATTAAATGTGTTGGATGGCTAAGGCGCCAGCCACATACACCAGGGCTGATGGTTAAATGTCCAGCCCGGGCCTTCCAAACAACAATGACAACTACAACCAAAAAACAGCTGGGCCCTGTGGCGGGCACCTGTAGTCCCAGCTACTTGGGAGGCTGAAGCAAGAGACTTACTTAAGCCCAGGAGTTGGAGGTTGCTGTGAGCTATGATGCCGCAGTACTCTACCCAGGGCAACAGCTTGAGGCTCTGTCTCAAAAAAATAAAAAATAATAAATATGTATTGGAATGGGGGGGGTGGTACAAAGGCATATATTCAACTACTTCATTGAATGTGAAATCTCCTGGAACATTTTTAAATACTTGAATTGAATGTTTGGTAGAAATTATCCCTTGTGTCATTTAGGCCCAGGGCTTTCTAGAGAGCGAGCTGTTCCAGCAGCTTTTTCACTCCATTCCATTTATACATTTAGATCTTATGCTTTTAATTTCATTTTTGTCAATAAAATTTCCCTAGAAAATCTTTTCTTTCCTCAACATTTTAGAACACCTTATTATACCACTGTATACAGCTTTGTGTTCTAATATTTAAAATCTCAATATTTTTATACTATATTTCCAATGTACACTTATTCTCTATTTTTATTAGCTTTGTCAGAGATTAATGTTTTGTTGGATGTTTTACATGACTGAGTCATAGATTAAATACATATTGTTTAGTTTTTAATTTTCTAATTAGTTTAATCATTTTTACTTTCTAATTAAAAAGTGTTTTTCTTACTTTTCCTAAGATTATTTTATTGCCATTTTCAGATCTTCTTTAGTAAAATGCCTGGTTTATTTACTTTCAGTCTCTTATTTAATAATAGAAGCATTTCAGCTACAAGTATTATTTGTCTAATTTATTTCCAAATAGTCTGCAGATGAAGTTTTGATTTTCTTTTTGAACTGAGAGCCACATGCGAATAGAAATTTTTTTGACTTTAAATTTCAAAATTGTTAAAAAGTTTTAGTAGACATTTTCTTAATTAACTTTTGTTTTTACATTGTGGTCTGATAATTTGGTTTCTATAATGTCTGGTTTTGAAATCACTGTAAGACTGTCTTTGTAATCCAAAATGGGAATTTTTTCTAAGTACTTCATAGGAACTCAAATATATGTCCTCTCTTTGTGGAGTCCACAGTTAGATGTATTTATTATACCCAACTGTACTGGATTTCCCTGTCATACTGCTAAAGCACATAGACCAATAGCTATGAATAAAATAGAATATTTATTTTATTGAATATTCTATGAATAGCTAAGAGTAAAAACGTGAAAAGGCTATACACTGAGTGTTTGTCTGAAAATTATATGACCCTACTTACCACTTGATTGGTAGTTTGGCTGGACAGACAAGTATATATTAGAAATAATTTGAATGTATGGTTCCATTGTGTTCTAACATCCAAAGATATTTATATAGTCTATATCCAGATTTATTTTTTGTCCATTTCATTTGGCAATGACTCAGAGAGAGGTTTTATAGATGTAGCATCCCAGGTATTGCATTTCTGTCAAATTATCCTTGTTTGCACCACACTTTTTCTTTCTCTTTCAATGAGATCTTATTTACAGACTCAAGGTTTGTTGCTTCATTTATTATAAATTTGATCATTTTATAAAGAGTCACTGTTCTATTTAATACTTTTCCTGTAAACTTTATCTTACATGTTTGACTATTTTCACTTGCATTTACCTAACTTACTTGTGGCAAGCATTTATTACAAGTCTGCTTTGCCACTTTGTTTTAAATATATTCTTTTCTATGAAGGAAATATTTGTCCGATGTTCATTTATTATTACATTATACTTGATCACTCTTTTGACATCTCTGTAAAGATGATTTCATCCTTTTTGCATTTTTTAGTATTATCTTGCTGTTTTCTCTCTTTTCCTCATTTTCCTACTGATTTAGAAAGCATATACTATATCCACCTTTCATTTTAATATGAAATTTGAATATTATTTACTTTTAAGGCTTTATTTAAATAGCTCTTTAACATATATTCATTTGCCTAATGTTGAGTGAGAAGCCAAAATGTTTCCATTGCTTTCTCAGGTAGCTGTGTTTTCTCTCTCAGCATTAGCAGAATTCTTAAGATGTACAGGGAAAGAATCTAAGGAGAAAGCTGCCAAAGAGCAGGGAAAATTTTCAAAGTCTCGTAACAGATCTGAGGAGATGAAAATTGGAGTTCAGAACCCACCAAGGAGACAGTGTCCAGCTGGGATTTCTGGAGGGCTAGGCAGTAAGACCGAAAGCAAACTGGCAACGCATGGAGGTGCACAAAAGCTTCTGTTCAGCCTTGAGTCAGATCAGCACCTGAGGGAACCGCTAGCATCTGACCCCTCTCTATCTGCCTAGGAAAGGAACTCTCCCAGGAGGAAAGATAATATCATTGATATTATCATTCAGAGCCTCTGTAATTTTTCATACACAATGTCTGACATTCAACCCAAAATTACAAGGGCAGAAAGAAAAAAAAATTGACAATAGAAACACATTCATGGACGATTCACTTATTGGGATAATAGGTATGCATTATATTTAAAAGTAACTGTGATCATTATGTTCAATAATGGAGAAAAGTTGGCAAGATCAGGAATTTCAATTGAAAATCACCTTAAAATACTATAAGCAAAAAATAAGATTGAGAACTTAATAGTCAAATGTGATAGCAGATCAGACTCATCAGAGTAGAATATGGAAAAATAAGAATACATGAATGAGAAGGCAGCAATTTAATAACCATATATGTGTGTGCATATGGTTTATATATATGTGTGTGCGTATTTATGTGTGTAAAACCTCCAAACCAAACTGCACAGAGGAAAGCCTAGAAAAGAACACAAGGAAAATACAGGATGCGGTGAAAAGGTCTAACATACAGCATCAGAAAGGAGAAAAGACAGAATGGGTAAGAAGCATATGTGAAGAGATAATAATCAATGATTTTCCAAACCTTATAAAAAACACTAATCCACAGCCTGTAACTGCATTGTCTTTTGTTTGTTTGTTTGTTTTAAGACAGAGTCTCATTATGTCACCCTCGCCTTGGCATCACAAACTCTTGGGCTTAAGCGATTCTCTTGCTTCAGCCTCCCAAATAGCTGGGACTACAGGCACCCATCACAACGACTGGCTATTTTGTTGTTGTCATTATTGTTTAGCAGGCCTGGGCCAGGTTGGAACCCACCAGCCCCAGTGAATGTGGCCAGCGCCCTAACCACTGAGCATGGGTACTGAGCCTGCTTTGTAATTCTTAACTGGTGTATCAAAATCCTATAGGTATTTCCAGGGATGCCTGGAGCCATGGTATTGATCCCTGGCTGAGCCAGAATAGAATACTACATAGGGATTTATGTAGTTTTGCGCTAATATAGTTTTTTAAAACATACCCAGAGGGAAGTCTGGAAAAGTTTGCCAATGTTGCTTATAGAAAATGCATGGATAAATGCTTTGCACCTGGTTTCTGTTATACTGTCTTGGTTTCTGCTATTGAAACTGTTCACATAGCCCATTTTTAGGCACATGACCAGAGGACTATAAAAGATCCCTACTTGAATGAGCTCTGGCTTTCCTGAAATCAAACTACTCGCTAGAAAAAAAGAAAAAAATCAAACTACTCCTTGAGCCAGAGAAAAAACACAACCTAGTGACAAAGAGAACTCTGGAATCTGTGTATGAATATTGTGAACCTCCTTTATGTTAATTTATATTTTCTTGTCCCTGCAGCTTATATCTGTGGTCTATAATAAATCTCTCAGGAGTGTGCCTGTGCTGAATTTTCCAAATTATCTCTAATAAGCTCAGAGCATTTGTACATTTTAATGGAAAAAACACTCAAATAAATGAGCAAAATGTATCTCTTCTTTCTTATTCCCCACGAAAGAAAAATATTTTTAATCCTCGTTTTTCCTTTCCTCTCTACTCCTCACTCCTCCCTCCAACTCCTTCATTAATATAATCGGGCATCAAGTCCAATTTTGCAGTCATGAAAATGTTCAGTGTCTTCAAATTTTGCCCTTCCATTTTTGTTCTCCAAGATGGTGTCTGAATATCAGAAGGAAATTACAAAGAGGAAAGGATGCTCTTGTTCCCTGGCTGGGTTCATGGGCTGGCGCTGCCTCTACTGACTACAGAGAGACAACTGGCCCATCTGCTAACAAGGACTTGAAGTCTGTGACTCTGAACACTTGCCGCCAGTCTCAGAGAGAAAAGAAATTTATCAGAGAATGTCTGAAAGCGAAATGGGAAAAAAAACATGCAACCTATTCCTGATTATTCTTCCACTGAAGTTAGCCTATTCAATAAAATGGTAATATGCTCAGAGTCAAAACAAAATGTATGTTTTGTTAGTCAAAACAAAATGTATGTTTTGTTAATCTTGTAGATAGGCAGAGTTTCATGGCTAATTTAATTATTGAGTCATGATCATTAAATGCAATCACCATAAACTGATAGACTTCTGGGAGTGATTTCCATAGGCAATACTCTAGGCATGGCTTTTTCTCACGTCTGCTTCACTAACTCTTTAAATTTCTTTCTTCTGTCCTTTTGCAAATTGATTAAGGAAACATCTCTGGTACAGTGTAGTATATATTTTTTAGAAAAATAATATTCATTTATTCTTAGTCATATTGATTAAGTTGGCTTGAAGCAATCAACACAGCTGGACAGTTGTAGAACAAAGCAAAGCCCTGAGGATTTGTCCCCAAAACTACTAAGCATGGAAGTCACTGGATGGACTTCAAACAAACAAATAAACAAAAAGCAATAAACCTTGACATTCTGATTCACTCAGCTGGATGGACAGGCCTAAGGATCTGTATTTTTAAAAATATCTCCAGATGTTTCTAAAGTGCAGCCAGGTTTAACAACCACTGCCCTAGAGTACTCTGTCTTTTAACAATGACCTTGAGGTAGCAGGCCAAGAAAAGAAAAATGATGTTTTATTTACTGTGCTGATTCATTCTTGTTCACTCAGCTAAGACTTTTTGGTATGGGGTCTATGTATGTTGTCACTTTGCTTGATGAAATTCTTAAGATATAAAAAGATCAATAAAAATTAAATGAACTCTTCCTCTAGGGTTTTTTCTCCTTCATTATTATTGGCAGCGTATGTGGTAGAACAAACCAGCATGCAGGCAATCCTGAGCTAATATATAACAATTTCTGTTCATAAAAGGCAGTCTGCCCAGATCTTTTAAAATGTATTATAAAATAAAACACACACGTTCTGCCGGTAGAAAGTAAAACTGCCAATTTGTACAAAAATAAAACAGATGAGAAAATTGTAAGCTATATCCCACTTACCGGGGTCGTATAAAAATTGCCAAAACCTCTCAAAACTCCGTGACTTTTCACCTGCCATCCCTTCTGTTTATCTTTACTTTCTTTGTCCAAGAAACCATGTCTTATCCTTTAAGATACGATTGAAATGACACAATTTCCATGAGGCCTTTTATAGCCCTTTATACAGAATTAATCTGTCTCACACAGTGTTCGCTCACCCATCCTTTCGTTTATCATTTATCCCTTGTTTGATAGCAGAGCGTTGCTATATCTGACTGCTGAGTTAAAGCTGTGCTCCTGTGGAAATGCTCAGGTTGGGTTTGTACACAGAGTGCTGAGCCACTGATGAATAGATGCTATTCTCCACACCATGACAGTTAAAAGGAACATTTTGTCTGCTGCTTTTACAATAATTTAATAAGTCTATGTGGGGTCCATTATATTTCCTGAAAGTTTCCTTAACAGGTTCTTCTTTGCAAAGGAGAAAACCAGAGTAAGAAACCAAAACTTTAGAAAATATTGGGTTCAGCTATAAGAAATCATCAATATGATAGTATTCTGATCTACAAAATGGTAACTTCATGTGCTATGATTCATATACAAAGGTAAAAATTTACTTGAGCGTGTCTCTGATTTTTTCACATCTGATCATTTTTTGAGACAATAGATAGTATTTGGCAAAAACTTGCTTTATGAATATTTTCAAGCTAATAAGCCCAAAGTCTATGTACCAAATCATTGACCAAAATTTGAGGAGTGACATCTGTGAAAACGACAGAGTAAAAAGCTTCCAAAATTCTCTCATCCATAAAAGCAACAAGAAGACTGGCAAAAATTGTCAGCATCAACTTTTTTTCAGACCTCTGGAAATTAATCAAATGTTTGCAACAATCCAGACATTTTCTTATTCAAGAAAAATGGATGAATCTTGTGAAGAACCATGAGTTTTGTAGCTCATGGTTCTTTTGATCTGGTCTCATCCCCCATTCTGAAGTAACCTCAAAAACCAGTACTTTTGCAGCTACCCTGGGATGCAGAATGGGGGTGTAGCTCTTTCACAGCCCCTTTCCCAGAGAGTTGTCATTGTTTGGCCTGAGGAGCCAGGTGCACAGCATCACCACCTGATCTCCATAATTGTTTAACTTCAGGGCTGTCTGAGATGGTAGATAACAGTTGGGCAAACAATAGGCTAACCAAAAAGTTTAAAAGGAAAAGCTGGGAAATGAGATGTCCATAGAGGCTTGAAAAGCTCAAGCCTGGGATTCTATAAGGCCACACACACACCTAGGACTGTAAACATGGTGAGGAAAGATCTGAGAAGGTCTCATCTCTGGATTAGCTTGTGGTCCACACAAAGGTAAAGTGAAAGCTAAGAGACTTGTCCATCGGCTACCTGCCTAAGTACTGAAGGCAATGCCTCCAGTGCACACAGAGACCCTTGACAAAGACTGAAGGTTTGTTGGTTCCAGATATTTACGGAATCTCTGTCTAATCATCACATAACCATTAAATAAGCAAAGCAGATTCTTCAGTGGCTCCACATGACAGAAAACCCAGACAAACAACAGAAACAATGAACACCAGTGGAGATGAAGAGTCTGATTTGTAGGGTTGGTATGTGGTATTAATTTAAATGTTTAGTTTTCAACAAAAAAATGATGAGATACATGAGAAATCAAGAAAGAGCGGCTCAAATACAACAACAAAAAAAAGAATACTCCATAGAAAGTGTTGCTGAGGAAGCCCAGACTTCAAATTGGTCATTTTAAATATGTCCAAATAAGTAAAGGAAAATGTGTTTAAAGAATTAAGGTAAGTATGAGAATGATGTCTCACCAAATAAGAATATTAATAAAGAGAAATGTTTTTAAAAGACCAAATAAAAATTCTGGTGTTGAAAAGCATGATAACTGAAATGAAAAATTCACTGAAGCTACTCAACAGAAAATTTGGGCATTCAGAAGAAAATTTCAGAAATTATGAATGTGAGTCAATTGAGATGACAACCTAAGGAACAACAACAAAAAAAAACTACAAAAATAAATAGAACCTCAAAGACCTAAGGGCCATCATTAAGCATATCAACATATGCATAGCAGTTCTAAGAGAAGAAAGAAAGAAAAAACAGAAAAAATATTTGAAGAAATAATGACTAATAATATTTCAAATTTTGTGAACAATATTAATCTACATCTAAGATGCTGGATGAACTTAAAATGGGATAAACTCAAAAAGATTCCCACTTTGACACATTACACTCAAACTGCTGATGGCCAAAGACAAGAAAAGAACTTTGAAAAGAGCAAAAGAAAAACAGCTCATCACAAAAGACACATCAACATGGTCAACTGATTTTCAACAAGGATGCCAAGAAATTTCCACTGGAGAAAGAATAGTCTTTTCAACAAATAGGCCTGGGGCAACTGTATTTTCATGTATAAAAGAGTAAAATTGATTTCCTATCTTATTCTTTAAGCAAAAATTCTAAATTGATCAAAGATCTAAACATAAGAGCAACAACCACCACGCTCTTAGAAGAAAACCTAAGTATAAATCTTTGTAACCTTGGGTTAGAAAATGGTGTGTTAGATGTGACATCTAAAGCACAAGCAATCAAAGACCAAAATAGAAAAAATATTAGATTTCATCAAAATTAAGGGTGCCATCAAGAAAGTGAAAAGACAACCCACAGAATGGGAGAGAACATTTGTGCAAATCTCATATATCTCTGTGTGTATATATATCTGTTAAGAGTCTACCATCCAGAATATATAAAACTGTTCACAATGAAAAGACAAATAATTCTAATATTTTAAATTGGCAAAGGCTCTGGATTGACATTTCTTTAAAGAAGATATAAAAATGACCAAGAAACACATGAAAAGAACCTCAAATCAAATTTCCAATAGGAAGTGCAAATCAAACCCACAATGAGTTCTTACTTAATACCTACTAAGCTGCCTGTAGTCAAAAGATGGATGATAAGAATGTGGGGAAATTGAAACCTCATATCCTGCTGTGAGAATGTAAAATGGTACAATTGCTTTGGAACAGATGAATAGTTTCTCAAAAAGTTTAATATAGAGTTAGCATGTGACCCAGCAGTTCCACATATATAAGATACACACACAAATATGCCAAAGAATTAATACAAATGTTCAAACAAAAGCTTGCACATGAATGCTCATAGCAACATTATTCATAGCAGCACAATTTAAACAACCCAGTGCTTAACAACTGATAAATGAACTTTACAAAATGGATAAACAAATGTATATTCATTCACTGAAATAATTATTAAACCATAAACAGTCATGGAAACATTTTATATCATCTTTTTAATTTAAAATTTTTTTTTAATTTTTCTTAAAAAATAATTACACTATGCCACAGATGAACCTTGAAAACATAATACTAGGGTGGCATCTGTGGCTCAAAAGAGTAAGGTGTCGGCCCCATATGCTGGAGGTGGCGGGTTCAAACCCAGCCCTGGCCAAAAAAAAAGGAACATAATACCAAGCAAAATAAGCCAGATACAAAAAGATACCTATATATATATGCTTCCATTTATATGAAAGTATAGGATAGGTAAAATCTATAGAGACAGGGTAGACTAGTGGTTGCTAAGATTTGGTGGGAGTAGATTGTGGATACAAAGTTTTTTTCCAGGATAAACAAAATATTCTTGAATTAGATAGCAGCAATGGTTGTACAACCATTTGAATATGGTAAAAATACTGAATGGCACATTTTAAAAGAGTACATTTTATGGCATATTAATTATATCTTGGTTTTAAAAATATAAAATAAAAATTAATTGAGTGCCCACAGTATTTTTCAGCATGGTTACAGGCACTTAAGTTTCAACTGGAGTAATTTTTGTTTGTTTTTGATGTGTGCATTTGCTATGCATGCATGCCGGTTTTTAGGGAGATGAGTGTGCTGCTCGCAGAAACTCCTGGGAGTTCAGGAACATAGTTACACAGTACTCATGTAGGAAATAAAAAAAGGCTGAACTGGGTTTGTCAGAGCTCAGCCTGCACTAACACCTTGAAGCGCCACGTGGGATGCTATTTAGCAAATTCTTGTTTTTAATCACTCAATGGCAGGGAAAATGTAAGGAAGAAATCCATTTTACTACTCTTTGTGTTTCTTGAAAATGTGAATTATGGTAATTCTTATTCTTATTTAACTTTTGTTCTGCTGAAACCACAGGAGACAGCACTTTTACAGCCGTCAGGGAGATGAGTCTCCCCTCAGTAAAGTGAGCATTCCTGCATCAAGGACTTTAAGAAGAGACAAACCAAGACAGAAAACCTGCATCCGCAGAGCAAACGTAGTCCAGAAGGAGATGGGCTTCTCGTTCTTCACACGACTTGCTGTTGCTACCTTGGCCAGGTAATTTATGAAATTTAGGCAGTTTTGAAGGCTCCTAGAAGGCAAGGAAGCACAAGCTGCTGCAGAGTTGGGGTGGTCCCTGACAGCTAGGTAAAAAAGCAACTCTTCACGGTTACAGTTAGAAGTCAAAACCCAGCACACCAGACAGCCAGAATTTTGTATTGCATGTTACTTTCTGTGGCTGGAACCCCTGTACTTAAGTCTTTATTAAACATTAAAACTATTAATTTCTCAGCTATTCAAAAAGAAGTCAAGGTAAATATTTTTGTCTACACTTTCCAGAGTAGAAAAAGGAAAATTAGCATCCCTCTGAAATTATTATCACACAGAGAAATTTCCTGAGAGGGTTAAGGATCCGCTGGAAAGTCACCTATTCCCATGAAGAAATTCTCCTTCCATTACAAAAACCAGAGATTCAGGCTATTATTTTACTAAAGGAACCAGTGGGTGTTCCTACAGATTACATCAAAAGCAAAAAATCCAAGCATTTCAAGATAAATGCTAAACACAGAAATAAGAATTTTTCCCTTGGAAAGGACATCATCCAATTTTGTTGATTAGACTTTTTCCCACCTTACATGTATGTCAAAAAATAAAAAGTACCTAAGTCCTGACCATTTGGTTATCATAGAAATCAAGTTTAAATTCAACTGCTTCTTTCCCCAAACCCATCATAATGGGTACACTTAATGTTGTACACTTCCCTGTTTCATGTTTTTACTTTCTCATTGATTTGTTTACTAGTTCTCCTCTGTAGAATGTAAGGTCACTGAATCAGGACCTTTTCTTTCTTATTCTTTTATTTATCTGTTATACCTGTTACCTAGTCGATACTCATGTTTATAGACTAAATGAATGGATGAATGTCCTTTTGTCCCATATTTTTAGTGACATTGACCTTTTAAGTCAGGACAGTCCTACAAATCAGTAGGATCTGTGTGCTATAGAGGACAACTTTGTTGCTGTTAAAGGGTCATATAATGTAAACTATTGCTGTTTACTGTTCCATCATCAATATTTCTGTTGGGAAGGAATGAGTCTGAATGGATTTACATATTTCTTTTTTCTTTTTTATGATTTGGGATTCAATGAGGGTACAAAGAAATAGGCTACACTGATTGCATTTGTTAGATAAAGTCCCTCTTATAATTGTGTACCACCCCCAAAAGGTGTGCCATACACTGTGATCCCCAATCCCCCTCCTGCCTTCCATTTCCCCACTTGCTCTTTCCCCTACCTCCCCCCTTGAATCAGCTCATCTTCTGCATTCATATTAGAATAGACTGCTTTGGATTCTTGCTTCTTCATTCTTGTGATGCTTTACCTCCATCCAGGTCAATCCTTGTCCTCTTGTTTACTTCTCACTGCCTCCTTTGTTTCAAACAGAAGTCTTTGCTCTTGATAACAGTATGCTGAAATATGTTGCCAGAACACCAGGTGGCACTAAGGAGACAGCACAGCCAACAACCTTTATGGCCCTTATTCCAAACTTAGTTGCCTTCAGTGATTACCTTGATTGTTTCCTCAGCATTCAGACCCTGACAGGTTAGGATCTTAAAGCTCATAAGAATCCTTCAGAGACAGGTCTCACAGTGCCCCCAACAGTTCCTGTGTGGTGCAAGAGTCCCTCAGCCTGTCCCAAGAGTGGAATTCTGATCCTAGCAAGTGGAATTAAGATGGCCATGCTATAGGCCCCTGCTAAGACCTTCTCCCAACCTTCCCACAATGGCAGCTGCCTGCCTCCAAGATCTTCTCAGTATGGCTGCCTCACCAGCCAGCAAACCCATGGCAAAACCACTACAACTGGCATTCAAATCTTCATTGCTGTATACTGCTTGAGTCTGCCCCCTTTTCCAAGCCTTCCATTCGATGCACAGCTTCCCCCAAGAACTGAAAACTCCAGAAAGGTTTCCTCCCATCCCAGACCTCTGTGGAAGGCCAGCCAATCCCAGCCAGTCTCAATCACTTGCCTAATTTATCATATTTCCACTGCTCCAGCTCACCTGCTATATCCAGCTCACCACCTTCTCCCTATACGCTCTGAGCTATGACTCTGGGTAGGGTTCCCATGCCAAGTATGTCTGGGTTCTCTCTTTTTCCCCAGCTATTCTAGGGGAGCTCAGCTGAATGATCCTTCTTATCTGCCATCTTGCTCCACCTAGTCTCTGAATGGATTTATAACATTGGAATTTCTTAGTTTACCAATGGAACATTGGAAGCAGTATATTGTAACAGAAGTGCCTCTAAGAAGCCTCCTCGGCTTCCCCCTAGGCAGGTACATGTAGACTTTTCCATCTTCAATGTCCTTTTTTATAAGACCCTATTTTGGAAGTTATTATGCAGTATTGTCAGTGGTTGTTTGTTCTCTCTTTTTTCCCCCACACAATCCTACATTCCTAATATCTGATGCATGACAAGAAATCAATAAATATTATTGGAATAAGTGATAAATTTATTTAAGAGGGAATGATATTTTTAGAAATATATTATGTTGTCATTCTTTGACTTTTCCTGTTCTATAACATCCCCTTGTTATGCCAGAAGTCCCTGGAAGACTAGGATTACCACAGCAGGAATTTTAAAAAAAAGTAGGGCTCAATTTTTGACATGTAGAATAGAATTTTTAAACTCAGGATATGCTATAATGGAGAACATTCGCTATATATGACAGGAAGCTGGCCTAACCTTCTAGACCAGAGAATTCTGAGAAGAAGAAAGGGAAAAAACAGGGCAGTGTGTTCAAACCCTTATAGGGTTTACCCTCAAAAAGGTATAGAGAGTGATAGAAGCACTCGAATAAATGAGAGGAAATAAGATATAGTGGCTCACTTCTCTAGATGTAGTTACGGGAAGTCTTCAAGTCTCTGGATGAAGCACTGCATTCAGTTTGCTGGCAAACTCCGTGGCATGGATGGAATACTATGATATGGCCCATAGATGGGGCTGCACAAATTGCATGAGACAACATTCTGGTCCCCCATGGCTTTTGAGAAGCCTATGATGGATCTGTAAGTTCTCCAGAGGCCAAAAACGGGGACACACAGACTCTGAGAGAGAAGTGAGAGTTGTTTCAGTGACCAGAGGCAATTGGACAAGAACCATGAGCTTCCATATCTAGTGCTGAAGTAATACTCCTGGTGGTCAGATGGTAATAGTGGAACCCAGGCAAATTCCAGAAGAGAAGTATGAACAGACCTTCCTTCTTGGAGGAGGTGGTGGCCTAAAAGTTTCTGCTTATAACTCTGAGGGTCCCTGTTCCAGATCCCCAAGCTCATGTAGGTTCCTCCCCAATCCCCATTCAAGTCCAGATGCCTCATTAGAGAGGAGCAGGAAGAGGAAACAGGAAGTAAGCTGAAAGATGAACATTTACCTGAAAGGTGAAAGATATTGGAGTTGTTGAAAGATACTAAATCAGGAGAAATATTAGGATAATATCACCTGGAAAATTTAAATTCTTTCTACTTTATCCAAGATAATTGAGTCATTTAAAGTGGAATTTGTTCAAGTATTGAAAAGAAAGCATTTTTTCCTTAATTATGGGAGTGGCAGTATGCAACTCATCTTATTATTCTATTAATAAATGGACCAGGAAGCAAACTACCAGAGTTCTAATCCATAACCAGCCAGAACAAGCTACATAATCCTGGTCAAGGGAAGATTTAAAGCATTGGAGCACTTAGTGACTATTTGCTATTGACGGGTAAGTTAAAATGAGGAGGTGGGATAAGCGGATCTCTAGGGATTTAATCAGTTTTACCACCTGTGACATTTTTTGAATACTCAAGTTCATGAAATGTCATTTTCATGAAAACCATTTGTAAAATAGGTTGTTGCTTATTTGCACATTAGGAGAACAATACTGTGATTTACCAACTATCTAAATTCCAAATCTCAACTTTAGTAATATGCTACTTAAGGAAATTACAGGTTTACCTAAATTTTGAGGTATATTTACCATACTTCAATCAATAAAGAGGTTCAGCAGTATTTGATCTCAATATAACCTCTAGTTCAAAGACCATGAGAAAAATAGCAAATCCTGTAATACAATTTGGGGCAAGAGACATCAAATTTTATTTAAATGATATGACGATCATCTATATGTTATGAAAGTGACATAAGTGAACTATTGTAATACATCTCCTAGAAATATGCTTCCTATATAAAGAATAGTTTGGTATCCAAAAATGTGATTTCACTTCATGTTAATAACAAAATTTTCTCTCCATAAAGAAAATGTTGGTCACTTTCCACCACAATATCTGAATGAGGTGGAAACAAGAACAATGAGAGAGAGACAGAGACAGAGAGAGGGAGGGAGAGAGAGAATAAAAAGAATATAAACTAATTCCAGGAGTCCTTGCCACATACAAAACATATTGAAACAGAAATTCACAGAAACATGTTATATGGAAATTCAGAAGTTTAGAAGCAAAGAAGACGAAATCAAAGTGTACACCTTCCCCAATCGCTAACCATCTGCCTTCCTCTAGACTATGCCCTTTAGGACTTTTCTCCCTCCAAATCAAATGAACACCAGCATGGAAAATAGAAAAGACTGTAACAGCTGAGGAAAGACGAGGCACCCAGTCGACATCATCTGTTGTCAAAGAAATAATTTGATAAGTAATCAGACATGAAGCCAAACGGATGGAAAAGCTGTGATATTATTGATTTAATTTGATTGATTGCAATTTATTGTACATTATCAAGGAGATAGAGTGTTAGTCTTACAGTGTGTTATATTGTGGCATCAACCTGGTGTTGAAGATTAAAGCACGTCTATGTGACAGCAGGGCAGAAGGCAGGGATGGTGGGCAAGCCAGTGTCTGATAGCTGAACTACAACCAATGCACAATTAATTGCCCTAAGTTTTACTCCTGGTTAGTTCCAACAAAAGGAAATTGTAACAGCTCTTTCTATGAAACGTAGTAGAAACAAATAACTTATTTCTCTGTGTCTCTACTGAGCATTTATCTTTTATGTTTCTTTTGAGGAATACAAGATATAATTAGCAATGCCAGGAAACTTACATAATTAACAAAAGATCTTGCACTTTTGTTTCTAGTATCTTTGAAGTGTTTATGTTCCTTGCACTTTTGTTTCTAGTATCTTTGAAGTGTTTATTTTCCTTAAAGTATATGGTTTTATATATGTGTTACAAAAATGATCTATGTCCCTTAATCCGCCACAACAAAACCATAGGCTGGGTTAATTGAACAAAAGAAATTTATTTTGTTCAGTTTTAGAGGCTGGCTCCATCAGAAGCTGATTGCTGGTAAGAGCTGTCTATATCTGGCTGGCAGAGAGCTATCTTTTCATGGTGTCTTCACATGGCCATGAGAAGGAGATCAAGTCTTCTCTTAGAATGACACTAATCTTATTGAGTCTGGACATACCCTATGACCTTATTTGACCTTACATACTTCCTTAGTGGCCCTGTCTCCAATATCACATTGAGGGTTAAAGCTTCATTCAATACATAAATTGGGTCTGGGGGGGTACAGAGATGCAAATCTCCAGTCCATAACACCTTAGTCATTGTAGAAAAGTCAGAATGTACCAACAAGCAAAAAAGACATACAACTTAACCATAATCTCATCACCCAGTGATGACTACTATCAATTTTCAGGTGTATTTACTTTCAAGGTTTTGAAACTTATACACATATAAAAATATTTTAATAGCATTATATTGAAAGTAATGTTTTCCAAATTCTTAGTTTACTTAATAATACTAAGAAATTTTAACAAGGAAAATAGTAGAGACATGCCCTAAGATAAAGATGACAATGGGAGGACACCAGCAGCCATCACACAGATTTGAGTACATCCTATCCCCAAGCTAAAATCATGAGGGTTCTTAGAAAACTCACCTTCCCTGATTTACTTCTGTCAATCTAATCAAGAACAACTGCCCTCGTGGATTATTTTCAAACTATTCATTTCACCCAACATGGGAAAAAGTCTCAGAAACAGCTGTTATTCTAACTTTTTATAATAGAGGAAAAAGCAACTTAATGGGGAAAGGATAACTGTATTAGTCAGCACTAGTCAGAGAAGCAGAACCAACAGAAAATCATTTCCTCCTCTTCTCTCTCTTCTCCCTCTCCCCACCCCCACCTCTTACTCTTATGCAATTGCAAAGGCTAGATAAGAAGCCCTAAAGTCCATAGGCAACCAGAAAGGAAAGAGTTCATATGTCTAGAATCCTACATTTGTGAGTGGGAACCCCACAGATATGGACTGAAATCAGTGGCCCTCTTGTTGCCCTTGATGTCGTGGACCTCAGCACACACACGTGGAGTCCAAGAAGTTGATGAAAGATTGAGGAGGACGTGCAACTGCAGACCCAGCCACTGCTTCATGCCAACCAGACTTGAATCTATAATATATAAATAATTCTCAAAACTCAACAATACAAACAACTCAATTAAGAACTTAAATAGGCTCGGCGCCTGTGGCTCAAGTGGCTAAGGCGCCAGCCACATACACCTAAGGTGGCGGGTTCGAATCCAGCCTGGGCC
>NW_003852463.1:231326-236431 GCF_000181295.1 Otolemur garnettii
AAAAAAAAAAAAAAAAAAAGAACTTAAATAAACATTTTAACATGGACTTAAGGATAAACACCTTATTTAATGACTTACCATCATTAGTCATCAGGGTGATGATTTGACATTTTTACCCATCAGAGTGATGAAAATCAAAATCATAATAAGATATAATAATACATCTCTTAGAATGGTGCTAAATTTTAAAAATACTGAATGCCAAGTTCTGGCAAAAAAAAAAAAAATGAATGAAAGAGAAAATACAGTGCAACTGGAACTATCATACAGTGTTGGAGGTGAGGGGAGTGCAAAATAAGGCAATCACTCTGGAAATTTCTTAAAAAATACAACATAACACTTAAGTTATGACTCATCAGTTCTACTTTGGGGTATTTACCCTAAAGTAATAGAAACCCTGTTAGTTTGCTAGAGGTTTCATAACAAAGTACAATAGACTAGGTGGCCCAAACAGAAATATACTTTCTCACAATTTTGTAGGCTAGAAGTCAGAGAGCAAAGTATCCACACATTTGTTGTTTTCTTCTGAAGCTTCCCTCCTTGGCTAGTAGATGGCCATCTTCTCCTTTATCTTCACACAGTCTTCTTTCTGTACCTGCCTGTCCAAATTCCTTCTCCTTATCAGAACGCCAATCATGTTGGGTTAGGGCCTATAACTTTGTTTTAACTTAATTACCTCTATAAGACCCTATCTCCAAATACAGTCACATTCTAAGGAATTGAGGTTGGGACTTTAACATATGAATTTTTGGAGAAACAAAATACAGCCCATAACACTGCATCCCCTATATCCTCCAAAGTAATTCATGTTCTTTTCACATGTAAAATACATTCACCACATCTCAAGAGCCCTAAGAGTCTTAACCCATCCCAGCATCAATTCAAAGTCAAAAATCTCATTAAAATATAATCTAAATCAGGTATAGGTGAGACTTGAGGTATAACTGATCCTGAGACAAAATCTCTCTCCAGCTGTGAACCTGTAAAATCAGACAAGGAGTTGTCTGCTTTCAAATTACAATGATGGGATGGGCATAAAATAGATACTCCCACTTCAAAAAGGAGAAATCAGAAAGAAGAAAGTAGTTTTGGATTCCAAGTCAACTCCAAAACCTAACAGGAAAAATTCCTTAAGATTTTAAAACTTGGGAATAATCCTCTTTGACAATACTCTGTTCTAAGGATTGCCAGCGTGGTCTTCCCTGCCAGGCCCACAAAGATATGGCCTCACACCATCAGCCCCTGGCAGTGGCAGGTTGGTCTGCTGAAGCTAGGGAGATGGCTTACCCTTTGAAGGCAGTCCTATGCTTGGGGCCTGATGGCAGCCCTAATGATCTCTGAACCTCCTTCATTCTCCTCTTTTCTTGAAGAACACATCTTCACAACTAGATAGCTATCCTGCCCCATCCTATAGAATCCCAGAAGTCTGACAGTCCTCTTTTATTTCATCCTGTTTCTGTCCCCTTTAGTCCAAGTTGGCAACTTTCTGCTGGTATACAATTATGTTGGCCTCCAATGCAAGCCACAGAGAACCAAGCCATCAGAAAAGAGGCCTCCACAGATCTTTCCTGGATAACTATATCTCTATTCATGGCTTCTGTTGAGGTTGCTGATTAAATCCATGAGTCACATTATTTTTCTCATATTTTGCAATATGAATAGGCTAAGAATTTGCCAAATCTCTAAATTCTAATTCCTTCTTGCTTAACAATTCCTTCTTCAATTTATTTATCTCACTCCTCTTGCATTTTACTATATGTAACAAAGAAAAAAACAGCCCATACCATCAACACTTTGCTTAGAAATCTCAGGTAAATATCTAAGTTCATCACCGACAAATTCTACTTTCCACAAAACATGAGAATGCAAAGTGTCCAAGTTCTTTGCTACTTTATAACAAGGATCCTCTTTCTTCTAGCTTCCAATAACAGCAAAATCTGTATATAAATTTTTATAGCAACTCTATAATTGCCAAGAACTAAAAGGCAATTCAAATGTCCTTCAAAAGGTGAATGTTTAGATCAACTCTGATACATATCTCCACACCACATAAAAAAAAAAAAAATGCACTGCCAAAGCAACTTGAATTAATCTCAAAGTCATTATTAAAGAAAATAATCTTAAATGTTATTGTATGATAACATTTATCATATCATATCATTTATCAATAAATCACATTGTATGATTCCATTTCTATGACATTCTCAAAAAGAGAAAACTATAGAGTTTGCCAGAGGTTACAGTAGGGTGAGGTTATGACTATAAAAGGATGCTGTGAGGGAGTTTTTTGGAGTGATAGAAATGTCTTGTGTCCTTATCCTGGTATTGGTTCCATGAATCTATACATATGTTACAATTTATAGAACTATACACAGCAAAAGTCAACCTTACTCTATGATAATTTGTAAAATAAAACTGTCAAAATGTTCAAAAGAACTTAATCTCTCTGGGAGCTAAAGTCCTAACCCTACTCAAAAGAAACTGTGATTTATATTACACAATTCCCTTAAACTCTCAACATATGTAATTATTATGGGGAAAAATCCTCTGAGACTTAAATTCACTCAACCTCTGACAGATTCTACCTTGGCACATTCTAAGCTTTTAAGGATTTAACAAAAATTAATATTGCCTTCATATCTTCAAGAGGTGCATACTACATGTCCAAGTATCCGCAGACATACCCCTGCATAATACCCCATAAGAAAGGAGAGTATATAGAAAGAGAAGTACTTCACAAACAAAAGCCTGTCTTAAAGAGATTGTTTCAGGTAGTTTTCACCACAAATCTTGCTCTTACATGCTGGGTCATACAACTGCTTTCTTATTTCCTGATATAAACACTGCTCACAGTCCTACAACCTGGCTGTCTATCCCCTCTAGACATCCAACTCTAAGGCTTGCTAACCAGACCAAGAGAAAAGTAGAGAGCTTCCAAAAGACTGGGTTGTAGAAAGCTTCTTCCAGTGACCTTTAAATCAAAATGTGTGCCTAAAACAAAGAACTTATATTTAATTTGTTTTTCCTCTGCTGCCAGCCTCTTTCCTTTGTTTTACTTCCAGATAAGAGAGTTATGATTTCGTTGCTGTCTTGATTATCTTTGTCCCTTAAATGAAACACTCCGGAAATCCTAATTTATCTTTCCCACTCAGAGTGGCTGCCAAATTTTATAACTCCTAGACATGTTATCCCGTTTCATATCTCCCTAGTGAAAACCTTATAGCCACATCCAGAAATCCAAATGAAACTACACTTCACCCAAAACTAACAATCACCTTCCCTTTTATCCTTGACATAGGAATATGATTAACCCTAACACATCTTTATTGGACCTTAGGCTCCTACAGTAGATTGGTGACATCTCTCAGAGCCTCAAAGCAAGTTAAGAAACATCAGGAACAAACATAGCTATAGTCCAGTTATTTTTTGAAGCTATTTAGAAATCAGTACATAATCTATTTAATTCCATCTAAGGTATTTTTCCTCCATTGTTGGGACTAATTAAGTTCAGAAAGTAATTGGTACTGACCTATTGTCATAAACAACACATTTGTATGTCCTCAATGTGTAACCCTAGGAATATTCTTCTCATATAGCCAGATGTTCCTATCGTGTGTAGCACATATGTAAAATTGAAACCATTATCACCACCCACTCCTGTTTGCTATCTTCCATGAAAACCCAACATATTAGTTCATTAGAAGGGGTTTGCAATTTGGAGATTTCAGCAGATTATAAAAGAATTTCTACTCTGGTCAGGAATTCATGAACAAAAATGTGTGATCTAAAGCATACCACTGACTACCACTCAGAGAGCCAATGAAATGGCTCAAGCTTCCACAGAGCCAATGGACCAGCATAAACTTACTGATTTTTTATACACAGTTTCCATTACACATGTATAACAAATTTTATACGAACAAGCCTTAATGTAAGATTAGGTTGCTTTCACTATTGAAAGAAATATTATGAGAAATGTTTTTACAATTATACATTTTTCAAGATTATTTTCTTTAGGAAATCTTTAAAAGTGGATATATTTGACAAATGAGTATAGAAAATGTTAAGAATTTGAAATAAATTACAAATTTGTTTTCTAGACAGATTTTGCCATTTATTTACCTGCCAATTATATATGAAAAACTATTTCACTATATCCTTGCTAGAAGCAGAATTTCTTTTTTAAACAGATTCTCACTCTGTCACAGACTAGAGTACAATGGCATCATCAGAGCTTACTGCAACCTCCATCTCCTAGGTTAAAGAGATCCTCCTGCCTCAGTCTCCTGAGTAGCTGGAACTATAGGCACATAAGCAAAACTGACTAATTTTTCTATTTTTTGTGAAGATTAGTGTCTCACTCTTAAGCTCATCTGAAATTCCTAGCCTCAAACAATATTCTGGCCTCAGCCTCTCAAAGTACTAGAATTACAGGCATTAAGTCATCATGCACAGCTTTGGAACTGGAAATTATTCCTTATTTTAATCTTTGCTACTTAAAAAAAAGGAGGTTGACTCTTTTTACTCTTTTTACTTATAACTTGAAATCTCTTAAGTTAGTTTTGTATGTCATTGGTCTTTTGATTTCTCATCAGTTAACTTGCCTGTTTGTGTACCTTATATATTTTCTTTTTTTCTTATCGATGATTATTTTGCATATATTAAGGATATTAAGTATATTAATTTAATACAGTAAAATTTTCAAAAAATATCTACCCCTATACATGTAACCTCAATCAAAATAACAATGGGAATGGCTATAGACTTTGAGACCTGATTAGAAAATGAGTGTGGAAGAACAAATATGTAAATGTATATCATCTAGCAGCATTTAAAACCAGAACAACCAACTATCCATAAGGGAAGGGGAGGGTGTCATACTTCACATAACAAAAGTGATTCCAGCATGGACTTAAAAATCTAAAACTGAAATTAAAGCTATAACCATGCCCAAAGATAAATTTTAAGTACAGTTTTTATTTGAAAAAATTTTAAATTTCCAGAAATGTTGCAAATATAATGCAGAGGACTTCCATAAACCCTTCACTCAATTTTCTCTGTTGTTAACATCAGTATGGGGTGGTGCCTGTGGCTCAAAGGAGTAG
>NW_003852463.1:237367-268718 GCF_000181295.1 Otolemur garnettii
AAAAAAAAAAAAAAAGACATGAGAAAGCAGAAGGACACTGTCCCCTAGACATATGAAATTAGTGCTCATATTAATCTTTGGAGTTTGTTTGTTTGTTTGTTTGTTGCAGTTTTGGCTAGGGCTGGGCTTGAACCCGCCACCCCTGGTATATGGGACCAGTGCCCTACTCCTTGAGCCACAGGCGCCGCCCCTCATATTAATCTTTGTTACTTGGAAAAAGAACTGTGCTGATTCTTTTTACTTTAATTTGTTTAGTGGTTATTTTTTAACTAGAAATCTGTTATGGAAGCTTTATATGTTACTGTGTACATATTTGGGGGACAGTGATCCAGACATCAGAGGCATCTGGAATGTGAGGTGACTAAGGAAGAATCACCCCAGTGAAGAGCTGAGAGGTGACAGTGGCCAGACCAGGATAGATTTCTTTTTTCAATTTTGTTTCTGTTTTATTTTATTTGGGGGTTTGTGGGGTTTTTTTGTTGTTTTAGTATATAGTAAACTAAAATTTAATATCCCTAATATATAAAGTACAGTGTTAGATAACAATGATAATGATATTATCAGCAACCATGAGGACAAACTCACGTTACAACTAAGAAGTTTGATTCTACTTGTTGAAAATAAAGGAATTTCCCTTCCCTCCCTTTGCTTAGAGAATTTACTTTAGAACATTTGTAGTGGGCATATACATTCTCGTGTCTTTGGAATGTATATAAACCTTTTGAAAACTAGATAAGTTTTTTGTTAGCTTTATGTGTCTCAGGATTGTCTTTTCCTAGAACCCAGAGTCATCTTTTTGAAATGTAATCCTAAATGGAGGTGGAGCCCCTATTTTCCCTTACTAAGGTAAACTGGGAACCTAACTTTAGTGGACGCCTTGCTCCAAGTTTGAAATTACCTCTTTTCATAAAGGTAGGCAAAGTTTGTTTTTCCTCTGGATAGAACCAATAAGATAACACAGGTGGTCACCATGAATCTAGGATGAACTACATGGTAACAAATGGTGCTATCTTATTTGAAGACTGGCTACTACACATATTTACCTTGGAACATATGTCATGGGTGGTATTCACTTGGCTGTATTAAAGGGTGAGATTCTTTTCTGTCTTTGCAATTTCTTAGCAGATTGCCAGTGACGTACACCACATTCTGGTTTAATGCTTATTCAATAATAAAACTTTCCTTTTTCTGCTTCTTTCCTGGAGATGTTTTCTGGGTTGGGAGAGGATTTTATTTTTAATTTTATTTTTTCAACACAACCCATATGGAGTTATTGCTATGTTTGAGACACTTCCTAAGTGTTTAATAGGTAACATTAATTATATATTGCTCATGCAATCAGTAAGAAATTTAAATATACAAGACAAGTGAAACAACCCGGTAGGAAATTACAAAAGGACATTCATATGCAACTAACAGAAGAAGAAAAATGAGTGACAAACATGAAGAGATGCAGTTAAGAAACACAAACTAAAGGGTTTTTTTCCTTATCATATTGACAAAAAGTTAAAAAAAAAAAAAAAGTAGCATGTCCATTGATTGTTTGGCAAAAGTGTGAAAAAAGCAACATTCATATACTTCTGAAGAAACTCTAAAATAGAAAATCACTTTTAAAGTATATTGGCAAGAACTATCAAATGTTAAATGTATGAAATCTGGGATACACACACATATGTAGATAATTTTTTTTTTTTTTTTTTTTTTTGAGACAGAGCCTCAAGCTGTCGTCCTGGATAGAGCACTATGACATCACCGCTCACAGCAACCTCTAACTCCTGGGCTCAAGGGATCTCCTCCTCCACCTCCCAAGTAGCTGGGATTATAGGCACCCACCACAACACCTGGCTACTTTTTGGTTGCAGCCGTGACTGTTGTTTGGTGGGCCCGGGCTGGATTCTAACCTGCCAGCTCAGGTATGTGGCTGGCGCCTTAGCCAGTTGAGCCATGGGTGCCGAAACCATATGTAGATAATTTTTAATGCACTTTTCTCTTTTGTCTTTTCAAGTACAAGATTTTTGCCTTTTTCCTCCCTAAGCATCTATCTACCTAGCAGATCATTCACATTTGTTTTTAAAAGAGACTAAGGAAATGTAAAGTGGCTGCTTCTCAAAATAGAAATGTGTAACAGAGGATGGTTGGGCATGTCAGGAACTGGTCTGGCTAAGTATTCCTTAGATTTCTTCATCTCCCCCTTCAGCATAAAAGCAACCAAGCTTGAAGACCTTTGTTCATAAAGTTCTTTTGTAATCTGGAGACAATCTCTCTGACCACTGGAAAGGCTAAGAAGGGATCAGTGAAAAGGAAGAAATTACCAAGGGAAAAATGAAAAGAAACTTTCCCCCTCCAAGGCAGGAACTTTGGGGGAGTCAGAGAGAGAGAGATGCATGAGTGAAAACTAATCCAATGAGTGGCCAGATTGACCACTTAGGGGCTCTATTTAGAGAGGGCAAAGTAATTCGAGCTAACAGTACTGTTAAAGGGGACCTCCAAGCCAATTAGAGATCCACAGAGAACTCCCAGGCTTCCTTCCACCCTACCCACTGTGGGACCACAGCAGTTTACAATGGAGCCCTATCTTGCAGGAGGTTTGGCCTTCTTAAACCATTTTTAAGTACCAGGCAATACAGACAAAAAGTTAATAACCACCAGACTTGCCACAGAGGCTATCGTACCAAGAAAAAGCAGCCCTGCCACAGATTTGGTGGAGAAATTCTCTCAGTAGACTGGCAGAGGTTCTGACATTCACCAGTGCTTGCAACCAGTGGGATCTGATGTGGGTCTGAGTTAGCCAGAGACTCCACAGGGCCCCCAACCAAGCCAAGAGGGAAAACTCTTGAGTTATACCAGCTATAGACTCCAGCCAATCACAAATACCAGTATCAATAAAATATTTGTAACCCACTGAGAAATACATTGGAATGAAGAACTTATGAACAAGAAAAATGAAGAGAAAAAAGGTCATGAGAAACAAAGCCAGTAAAACAAGAAGTAAAGATAAATAATTATTGCTATGATTAGAATTATTGAAAAAAAAAAGAAATACAAGGAAAGAAATAGTAAACGATACCTTTAAAAAATTAGATTATTCCTCTAAAAGGTGTGGGTGATATGATGAAGACTATTCATTGTCCACTAAAATTCATTTTTCCTTTCTGCCACAGGGATGGAGTTGAACCTACATTACCAAAGCATGTGCCTGCCAGGAGAACTGCTCTGACTCCTTCACTCTCCAAAGTTATCTTTTTCCAAACTCTATGTATGTGCCCTTACATCAGAAGTTTCTATTCTACAGAATACCTATTCCACAGAAATTCTTATACATGTATATAAAACATTTCACTATAGAATTGTTTATAATAGTCCAATATGAGTAAAAAATGAGTTACCCAAATAGAGTAAAGTAGAATCCAATATATTATGGAAGCACCATATTATAAGGTACAAATAATATGTAACTGTTTATATGTTGAAAGTTACAAATAATGCATAACTCTTTCTATAGCGGCACCGAAGGATGACCAAAAAATATTGTTTAGTGTAAAAATCAAGTTGCAAAACAATATGTATGTGATGATCCAATTATAAAATTTATTGCATGTTTAGATTGTGCCCTGTATCACATGAATAATCCTGTGCTTTGTTTTGAGGCAAAGTCCTACTCTCTTACTCAGGCTAGCATGCTGTACTGTCAGCCTAGCTCAAGGAACCTCAGACTCCTGCCTTAGTCTCCTGAGCAGCTGGGACTACAGGTGCTCACTACATTTCCCAGCTAATTTTTCTAGTTCTTTTAGGGATGGGGTCTTGTTTTTGCTCAGGCTGATCTTGAATTCCTGAGCTCCAGGGATCCTCCTGCCTCAGCCTCCCAGAGTAATAGGATTACATAAGGAAGCCATGTCTCCCAGCCTACCTACTAATTCAAGCAAAGATACAGGTCCCCCCCACAAAGGACTTATCCCTTCCTATGAGGGCATTGTTGCCATCTAATGGTTAAAGCTGAGTCACTTCCAAGTCCAAAGGACATGCCTGATGGCTTGAGTTCAAGACCAGGAAGTAGAAATCATCCCCTTGTTAACATTCTATATTAACCACCATTTTGCCAAATCCTTTAGTCACATGGCTACTATATTGACAAACACTAAGTGTAGTCTAACTGGACAAAACCCTTCATCTAACTAACCTGGCTTCAACTCCATTCCTGTGGCAGAAGGGAAGAATGGATTTTAGTTGACAATAAATAATCTTCATCATACCATCCACACCTCCTACTTTTATAGGAATAATCTAAGACTTTTTAAAGGATATTACTTACTATTTCTTCCATTATATTGCTTTTTCTTTTTCTTCAATAATTCTAATCATAGAAATAATCATTTCGTTTTACTTCTGTGTTTTACTGGCTTTGTTTCTCGCTACCATTTATTTTTTCTTCATCTTTCTCACTCATAACTCCTTCATTTCAATGTATTCTCAGCTGGTGACAAATATTTTATTGATTTATATTTTCAAGAATAGCCTCTAATACTTGGCTTTCTGATTTCTTTCAGTCTGGAATGCCTTTCTACTGCTCTTGCACACAAATAATCTTTAGCAGGATATACAATACCTGGGTCATAGGGATCTTTCTTGCAAAACTCTAGCTGTTTCTTTGTCTACCAGAATTGGGTATTTTCAAGGGAAAGTATGGTTGACAGCCATGAGAATTTTCTGAGCCCTGGATATAGACATTTCGACAAGATTATTTAAATGTGGATCATTTTAATTAATTTTCTCCAGCTATATAACTGAAGATTTAAGTCTCTCTTGAGTGCACAGAAGTTTTGTAAAATTTTTGATTTCTTTGTTTATTATTTTTCCTATACCACTTCTTTCTCTTTTCCCCCTCTGGAATTCCCATTGTATTCCATCTCCTAAATAATGTCAGCATGAATCTTTGTAAATTATTAACACCTCCCTCTGCATTCTAATGTTCATGTACACTTTTTTTCTGCAGTATATAATTGCTAAATCTGCACAATATTGTATGCTGGAGAGGGAAACATTTTTATTTTGATAAAATCATAGAAAAGATCCATTGTGGTATTTTTATAATATAAAGCATAAAGCTGCACTTTTTTATTATTCTTTCCTTTATCTTAACGTGTTCCTTTTTCATAGATGCAATGTCCTCCTAAGTCTTTTCAAAAACATAAAATACAGTTTCTGAAGTTATCTCCAGTTCCATGTAGTATGTTTGCTTCATAGGGAGACTTTTGCTTGGATTCTTTAAATCCCTTTCTGATGAAGGACTGAGACTTTTTCATATGTCTGTTGATTTTTCTCAGTTTGTTCATCCTTGAAGTGTAGGTGACTGTTGGTGTCTAGATGGGAGAAAAGGAACTGCCTATTGTTCAGAATAAGGAAAAGAGATTTTATAAAAAGACTGTCATGTTCTCTTTGTAAATTCTTTGTACTCTGTGTAAGGGAAAGAAGGCAATTTTCAGCTTGGTGTGGGCTGTTGCCCCAGATCAGAGCAGGATTGTCTGTGAGGAGGCTAAGAGTGGAAATGGGCAGAGGCAACCTCAAGTCGGGATCTCGATGGGTGTGGTAGAGTTTCAACTCAAAGTTTGCCCTTGAGTCCCAAAGTAAACGAAACTGTTGCCCTCCTTGGTCTAATTGATTTGAGTTCTCTTACGGATGTAGTCATGTGCAGGACTGTCCTGTGAACTTAGCTCACTCTTTCTGGGGATCAGCAGGAAAATGCCAAAGAAGCCACAAGTTCCCCTTGGTGCCATCCATGGAATGATTTTTCCACTTTATAAAAAAATATTTTAAAGAAAGGTTTTATGTAAAATAGTTGTAAGTTTAATATAAAAACCATTGTTCCTAGACAAGATGTGAGGCAGTTCCCAGAAGACATGCATGAATATCCATAAAAAGAACAAATAACGTGTGCAAATCCCACGCAGGTCACATGTTGATCAGGAAGTTTGCAGATGTTGAATTCCTTCTGGATGGAGAGGGAAGCTAGAATTTTGTTGAAATCAAATGAGAGCTAACTAGGCAATTTGAATAGCTCTTTCTCTGAAAAGAGGCCTTTTGTTATTAAGCTCTAGAAAGCTGTGAATACATTTCAATATCAGCCAAAAACCTCTGTCCTCTATGCCATGGGCAAAGGTGCTAAAGGATTCTGGAAAAGTAAGCCTGGCCCAGCTCACTGAGACTGAGCCCTAAGTCCTGGACACCCCTCTACTGCCATCACTCCATCCCGTTCTAGCACTGTGGGAGCATGGATGCCTGAGTCCAAGAACCTTCAGACAAACAAAGACTCCCGCCTTTAAGTTGAGAACAAAAAGAAGAAATGGTCTTAGAGTTGCAAAAGTATGTGAAAAGTATAAGACAAGCTAAAACCCTGCATTTCTGCTCTGAATTCTGTCAAAGATACTAGGCATAGAATGCTCCCTGAGATGAGAACATTCCCACCTTGAGCAGCCCCCTGAAGCTCACCCCTCCTTCAAATGCTGAGAGCACACACTGTTATCTGTGCCTACTGTTATCTGTGGGCACTTGCACTTCCTCACAGTGTCTAGAAGTACTGGGGCTGCTCTGCACGCTAACCTCTCAAGGTCTTGCCTTCACCTGACACTGCTCGAGTGCAGTGCTGTCCTTGGGACTGTGTCCACTCGCTCCCCAAGTCAGCTCTCACCTCTACACAGTGACTAACAGGCCAGAGCCCTTTCTGGAGCTTATTGTCACGTGAGCTGTTTCTTACCAAGATCCTGGCATATGGATGACATTTTTCCTTGTTTTGCAACTCATACAGATTTTTCTACATTTTTATATTCTTTTGGCCATGTCAATAGAATTTAGGAAGGGAACAGAAATTGAAATTATGGGGTCAGTTTACCTTCTCAAAGTAGGCTTCAGATCATTTATTTTAGACTCCTGTTCTGCGAGTTCTGACAGCCCATTTACAGGGTGTTAAGTGCTGGTATTTGGCAGTCAAGTGTTGGTGGTGTGGCCACTGGAGCTGATTTATAGAAGATACTAGGAAGGTAAGATGAAGAGAAAATAAAAGCTAGTATTTCACAGCAATGGGAATTAAAAATCCTTCAGTTCTCGTCTTTGTCATTGTGTCAAGCTATAACTCAAGGCCAGCGTCTTCCTGTCTGCATCACAGTTTCGTCACCTATAAAGTCAACAGAGGAATGCATAGTCCAGTCCCTAAAACACCTGCGAGGAAACAGCTGTGAACGGGGAGAAGCGGGGGAAATCTGTCAATCAACACAGACACTTGGGTCTGCAAGGCTTCACTAGCATGCAGGATAATAGACTTTCACGAGGGCATTGGTGGTCATTTGCTACCTGGCACAAAAACGGAATAAAAAAGAAGTAAAATTTTCAAGTGTTTGCTCACTCTCAAAGTTTCAGTATGATTAATATCTCAGTATGATGATCACCACTTATTTTTATTTACTTGTGTATTATTTTTCTATCTTTCTTCCTTGCTTCTTAAAAAAAACCTATAATAATATCCAACTGTACAGAATGGCCCATGTAACTGATCACATATTTCAAACACAAAAGAACATTAAAGGGGGATGTATAATTCTGGAATTAGAAATCTGACTCTTTTTCTGGTTTGAGAATAAAACACCAAACACACATTCATACAGGGTCAGTTGCTACTGAACTGAGATCTGGGTGAGTTATAAGAGGCTACAACTGGAAATTGAACCCACATTTCTTCCCTGACAACATAGCATATTAGACTCTAATCACTCAGGGTTGTGTTGTTATTTACTATTTTCCTGCCATCCACATTCATGTATATTTATGTGCTGTCTAAAAATATCCAGCAGCACTTACTTCAGATGATTATCTATGTCCTAATCAGAAATACTAATCAGGAAACACACAACGTACTCAAATCCTATTGTGTAAAACAAACAACATCCAGAATACAGAAAACTCCTGCTTTGACAAAACTGCTATTCCAAGGATTTTCCACTTTTTACAGCAATAAAAAGAGAAAATAATGACTATTGGCTGCTTATTTCTGAAGTTTGAAAACAACAAAGTATGAAAAATGAGTGCTTCACAGAATCTACTAACCAGAGAAAAACAGAGATCGGTGGAGTGCTAATTTAGACACATTTTCTCCATGTTTCCAATGACAGAGAGTAAAAGTTAAATACAGAGATCCTCAGATCCTTTCTTCTGTACATGAATCCTAGCTTCAAAATAATATCATAGAACTCAAAAGAATGATTCAGTCATTCTGAAGCATGTTACCACTGCTGACAGAGCTGTGATAGCCTAAGGATTTTCCTAATAAATCCACTTCAAAGGGAAAAATATCTGAAAAGAAGAATTATGGAGTTTTATATATTGCAAACGTTTAACCAATTGGATTTTTTAACCTTCAAAGCAATTCTCTGTGTCCATTTAATGTTTCTCTTTCTTAAATTGAGTGATTTTTCCTCTGACAGACCATTGCTCAGAAAAATCCTTTCATACAATGCAGTCACCACTTCAAAGTTTTCTCCAGGTGTTGACAAATGGTCACATGGAGCTTTCTTTCTTACAACATCAGAAATGGAAACATCTGCATCAGAGGTCTAGCATCAGACCACCTGCTAAGATTTTACAATGTTCTCCTACTCGGTGCACCCACTCTCCTCCCGGGGTCTTGGGTACGATAACTTAGAATTATTTTCTCTACACTGGATATCAGTTGAAAGGTTTTTTTTAAGTATATATGTTATGTAAGTTCAAAAATGGTTACTCTCTGCACACCAAAATCTATAGCAAGTCTTATTATGCCACAGACATGGTCATTTAGTTAACAATCCAACTGAAGAAAAATGATTTTGGAATGGTGCAGTGTTCCTTCAGGATGCTATTTAAATAACATTGATTTATATTTATCAGGAGTTAGGCTACGGGTGATCACATTTTAAGAGGAAATCATTGCATGGTCAATCTGGCTGTTTGGGGCTGACTCTGATCACTCACCTCTTAGCCAATCCAGTTGGTTTCCATGCAATTGCTCACTGATAGAATTGAAAATCTGACCTTGACTGTTTCACAATAAATATTGGTCATGGCAAGAAAACAAAGCCATAAAGTCTGTAGTAATTTATGGAGAACACGCTAAATTGAAAGTGGGGTAAATCAGCTCCATCCATACCAAGTCATTGTGTGACATTGAAAAAAATGAGAGGAGTAACTCAATCTCTCTGTGGCTCAATTCATCATCTTAAAAAATAGTTTTTATAATTTTATTTCTCCCATTGATCAGGAGCTATGAGAAACTATTAAGGTAAAGTCAAACATTTGTAAGATGATTTAGAAAACAATATGTCTGTCTAATATTTGTGAGAAAACAAGAATGAGCCTCATTTTCCAAATACTTCCTATAGTTATGAGCCTCTATTAATACCTGGAATTTGTACCTCTAAATATATAAAAGTACTAATAAAAGTATTAATTGGGGCTTATACCTACTAAATGTATATATAAGTATAAAGTTTTAAATTACTTTGAATAAGTAATTTCACTCATGTATATATCAAATAAATTTGAAAGATAAATATATTAAGTCACTATTAAAAATAGTATATCCAGCTGTCCTTCAACATGAGATATATTGAAGAGAGGAATGTTGAAGGAATAGTATATAAGGTATGTCTGCTTGGGTGGGAATATGACATACAGAAAGGTTTAAATAAGGCCCCGGACAGCATAAAGACACTGAGAACAGGGGTCATATGGTTTTATGAAAGGAGAGGGAAAAATACAATAGGTAATAGGAAGGACATTGACAAGAAATTTATCCTATTTCATAGGTTCATTTTGAACTGATTCTCTGTATAAGCCAAAGGGTTTTGTGTGTTTGTGTATTTGGTTGGTTGGTTGGTTGGTTGGTTGGTTCGTTGGTTCGTTGGTTGGTACGTATTTGTTGGCTGGTCCTCTATAGCCCAGGTTACTATATCGCTATACTTGCCTCTTCTAATAACTCAAAAATTTGAGTAGTTGCAACTCAGAAATAAAAGAAAAAATACCTTGTGTGATTTAAAAAGAAAGAAATGTCAGCTCCTCAAAAAAAAAAAAAAAACATAGTCGTTCCTTAACCCCAAGTTTAATTACCTCAGTCCTCCTCCTGGTATAATCAGGATTAGATGGTGATCTGGGAAATGTGAGATGATTAGAGCTAAGCCAGGGAAGCACTGTGATGATGTTAAAAATGAACACCACATATCAAAAGCATTCCAGGTTATGAAAACAGAAGACCTCATGAACAAATAAGCATGCAAATGATATCTTCAATATGAAAATTAGTGTCATGAATGCATAGCCAGGCAAAAGTAAGAAGTCGGTGAAACACAGTTCTGTGATGACCAATACATATAATTTGAAAGTAAATGCAGGCATTCAAATTGCATTTTCTGATAACCATAGCATCTAAGCTTTCAAAGTAACCAACAAAATCAACCCAATCTTGTTGTTCATTACATAAACTGACTTTTCATCATAGTTGACGACTGTCTGAAAATATAGTGTCCCAGATGTCTATAAAAGTATGCCTTACCTATTGAGCTATCGAGTATATATGCTATTCTGGTGGCAGGTACACTGAGGACTCTGACAGCAGCATGATACAATTTATCCATGTAACAAAAGACACTTGAACCCGCTAAATTTTCAAAAAATGAGAAAATACATATTTTCTCATACCACTTTTTCCTAAGAAGGAGTGGTCAAAGAAATAAATAAAAAACCTTAAAAGTGTTGCTACAAAGGTTGTTATTAAACTCAGTGATTTCTCCAGATAAAAACAGTTCTTTGAAACATTTATTAAAGAACATTAGGGATTTAAACAATTTTTCCTATAGAGATTCTACCTAATTACACCTGTAAAATTTTATTTGTTGAGAAGATTGACTTAATGAAGACATTCCTATTTGATACTATATCCAGCTGCTTTGTGAAACTGCTTAAAAAACAAAAATTGAATATGTCTGCATACAGAAAAGTTGAGTATTAATGAACCATGGCAATTTTTTAATGGCTATGTTAAGCTGTAAAAAACAAGAAACCTGACTTGCAGTGATTTAAATAAATAAGAGTTTCATTTTTCCAGGTAACAAGAAGTTTGAAAGAGAGGATTGCAACATGTTAGTGGCTCAAAGATGCCATAAATAATCCAAGATATTTTTTATTTTTTTCTGCTCTTCCATCCTTAGAATGTTGGTTTTTATCCTACACTTATCACTGAATGATTACAAGATGGCTGCTTAATCTTTGGACATCACATCTGCATTCAAAACAGAAACAAGTTGTGGGAGACTGATGTCAACAGCCTCTTCTATATTCTTTTGTCAGTATCAGTCTTCTCCGGCTACTATAACAAAATGCCCTAGACTGGGTGCCTTATACAAAAAAAATGTACTTCTCTAGAGGCTGGGAAGTCCAACATCAAGGTGCCAGGTGCTGGCAGATTTGGTGTCTGGTGAGGACACCTGGCTTATGGACAGCCACCTTCTTACAGGCTCAGATGGCCTTTCCTCAGTGCATGCTCATGGAATATGATCTCTCCCTCTACCTCTCCAGGTAAGGCCATTAGTCTCATTGTGAGGAAACCACTCTAACAACCCATCAGACCTATTATTAATGACTAATATCCCTTATATTAGTAAGGAATGCAAAAGCTGCTGACCAGGAATGAGAAACCTGCTTAGTCTCATTGGTAAGACTGGTTCATGTGTACTCCTAATGCAAAGGTAGGGATGATGAATATTTAATGGAGCATATTTCTACCTTACACAGTATTAGGGATATCCTCTAAAGGAAATAGGAAAAGGGAAATAGATATTGCATAGGTAACCACCAGTGTGTTCCATACTGGGCTAACCCAGCATAATCTACAAAAGTCCTAAGACTTCCTTTAGCTCTAATGAAAGTGATACTGTCTCTACAGCTTTGCAAGCTTTAAGAAAAATGGCATACAGAAAATAATCTTAGCTACCAAGGAATGGTGGCTGAAGTCTATAATCCTAGCATTCTGGGATGCTGAGGCAGGAGGATAACTTGAGCCCAGGAGTTTGAGGTTGCAGCAAGCTATGATGATGCCACTGCATTCTAGCCCAGGCAGCAAAGCAAGACTCTGTCTCAAAAAAGAAGGGAAGGGAAGGGAAGGGAAGGGAAGGGAATGGAAGGAAAGAGGAAAAGAGAGGAGGGGAGAAGAGAGGAGAGAAGGGGGAAAACAAAGGAAGTGAAGGGGAAAGGAAGAAAAATAGGGAAGGAGGGACAGAAGGAAGAAATAAGCTTAGAACAACTAAAATCACTCAATAACAAAATATTTTTCCCTCCAAATTAAAACTTTTACCATTAGTTCGACCTGCTATGATGTTTCTAAATCTCATAATGAATGTTATAAACACTGTAGATCTATATTGGTCTTTAATTTCATTAAAATTATGAAGCAATTTTAATGACCTCAAATTTGTATCTATTTATTGAATTTATAAAGGTTTTATCAGGAGACAGAGACCAGCATTTATTAAAATGCTATGTCTCAAGGAAACAATAAAGTATTTTTTTATTTATAATGAGAACAGCAGTGATAAAACAAAACCCCTGCTAGCATCAGTCATTTTTCACTTGTGCTTAAATCCTGTGTTGCAGAGAGCTTTGTAAAAATTTTTTCTAATTCTGAGGTTGAGAGACAGGACTAACACTGGCCATCAGGGCAGTTCTGTTGGGCTTTTAGAGCATTTAGCCGTATATTTCAGAAGCTAGAATGAGGTAGCTTTGTATTTCAACATATGCAAGAATAGTCTGCTTTATAAAAGTTTTTACTCCATTTCTAGTTTAAACTAATACCTTAAAAAAAATAAAAATAAAATTCCAAAGTGAAATCAAGAAAGCAGATCCCATCATGGTTCTTAAAGCAAAGTAGTGTACATCACTGTGTCACTGACTATCCTTATTGAAACATTTGAATTCGTTATTCTTCCCATGTCTTATCCACAGGGGAACTTGCTGGATAAGAGACTGGTTCTCACATGCACATTTGGCTTCTGGAGACAATGAACTCTTCACCCCTTCCATTCATCCATTTTTCCATTTGAAAAACACCTACTATGTTGTCAGAGAGACACATACACAGACAAATCAACAGCCTTTCAATTATCCAGACTGTATCCCTGCAGCACAATTGTCTGTGGATACAAGAAGCATTCATGAAGTGACACTACCTCCACCCTCCCTGAGAAAGTTCTAATTTCAAATCAAGTTCATAATATTTTCCTAAAAGATATTCAATACTCCTCAAGTAACATTTGATAAAATCCTACAATGTGCTAGTTACTTTCTCAGTTAACTTTATTTAATTGTCAAAAATAACTCCATGATGTAGATAGTAGCAAATACTATAAACTAGTGATTTTTAACCCATGTACTATGAGAGGATGTTAGCTGTGCCACGAAAGTTTTTAAAGATCATTAACGAAATTATTTTCGAAAGTTCAAAGCAAAGTATATATTTTTTACACTTATTTTGATCAATGCAATTTAAGAGTGCCCCAGAAGTTTAACTACAGGTTCCAGTACACCATGAGGTTAAAAAGTTTGAAAAACATGGCTCTAAATGAATACTAGGTCACACAGTTTGCCTTGACATAAACAGCAACAAAAAAAAATGAAGACCAAATCCCCGCAAATTAGCACTCCCCTTATTTCCCTCAGAGTCAATATTCTATCCAACTCATATTTTCTGCATTTCTCCAGATTGAAGAAAGTCATTTCTCCAACTCTTGATCATTGTATGTGGACTAGATAGACAAAGCAAGTAGAAAGAGACAAGTTTAGTGAGCTGAAATTGAAAGAAAATATTACAGAAAAGCAGGGTATGGGTATTTTTCCCCTAAAATATATAAAAAAGAGTAAAAAAGTCTCAATTTTCTGCCACTCACTTATCCACGGATGTCAGTGTTCCAGAACAAAGTTAAGGACATAGAGAAGAATTGAAAATGTCCATGACCACCTAAATAATTACCTTCTAGTTCATGTTCCTCAGGCCCTCACTCAGATCCTAAAAATATCACCTCTAGACATAATTCTAGCAGGCTTGGTTGTCTGGGTTTGCAGTCTTCAGGACATTAGACTGAAAGTTAGAAACAGGTAGTAGTAGATGACTTAAGGGAGGTATTCACAGAGAGAAATAAGAAGTGACAGCCAAAAAAAAAAAAAAAAAAGAAGTGACAGTCAAAACCTGTTGAGGACAGTGAAGATTGAAAACTGATTAAAAACAGACACGGAGCTCAAAAAACACTCCCGATGGAGCCCAGGACAAGTATCCTTCATACTTCAAAAGTCCCCGTGGGGCTGTAATTCATATAACTCTGGGCTATCAAGAAGAACTTGATGAGTATTTGCCATCTTTTATTATGGTAGAGGACTTTATGACAACACTTATAAATAGGCTCCTTCACAGGTGCAAAAATTAAGAAGACTTGGATCAGACAATGCAGACAGGCTGAGGTTTGAGTGGCAGTTCTGTCCCCTCCTATATTATGATCTCTGATGAGTTCCCTAACCTCTCAGAACTCTAGTTTTTCTCTGTACTATTTAAATTAGCATAACAACACTTAAGTTCTTATAGCCATTGAAGGACTAAATAAATCAAGACTCATTACAAATCTAACACCTTCCTGGCAAGCAGTATATTATAATGTTGTTTTTTTTTTTTTTTTCTTCACTTCCCTTAAATGGGTCAGCTTTAGTTATCTGGGAAGTACATTCCTATGAAACAACCTATTCTACTAAAATGCTACATCTACAAGCCACTCTTGGGGTTGGTAGATAGATTTATATAAAATTGTCAATTAAGCCCAAAGTCCAAGGTATATTTATATATTTATATAATCCTGTATATTTATGTATTTATACAGTCAATATAGCACACATAATACTACATATTATATACATGTATCTTACAACAGAAAAAAGATTGAAAGGTAAAATGAAATATATATGAGGTAATTTGGCCCCTTTTATCATGTTTGCCTGACCCCACTAGACCCCACTAGAAAGTTGCCTTAATGTGAAAGACTACACAAGGATAACTTCCACCTACACATCAAAAAAAAAATCTTTGTCCTTGTAGTTTTCTCTGGATATTGTTACTAGCCACATCTTGCATCTATCATGCTATATATACAATTGCCTTGTATCAGGACTCACTAATGAGAATAGTCGCTATCACCTATGCTTACTATTGGATTATGGGAAGAAGACAGTAAGGCGAAGGGGCAGTTTGGAGGCAAAATGGGCCAATATGGAGTGCTTTTGTGGGGAGTTCTGGATGTCTTATAGATCCTAAGCAATTGGGGAAAAGGGTCAGAGGGCACATCTAGGCTGGAAGGGGAGCAGTGGTGAAAACACAACAGTGTTCACAGCATGCTGGGGAGTCTACTAGACAAAGGCCCCTTCCTGCACCACTACATGAAAGAAACACTTGCGCTAATTCTCTTTAACTGCAACTTGATACCTGAAGTGTTTGTTCATCTTCATTCAATTCTGTTCATGTTTTTTGGAAGCTCTCATGATTTGCTAAAGTTTCTGAGAAATGCTGAAAGAAACAAGATGCTTTGCCATTTGGGAAAGTCCTTCTAATCCTCATACCGTGAAGTTACAACTGCACCAATCAGAGCTCATCTGAATTTCCCTTAGTACCTACTCATTCAATTTTGAAGTACAGTGGCTACCTCATTACCATCTATGTTGTGGGTGTCAGTGTATTATATGTCTGTGTGATTGAGAAGGAATGCATCAGAGCAGAGAGAGAGAGAAGGCTACAATTACTCATCAACCAGCATGAGAGTTCTGCAGTCCAAAGTGATCTGCAGAAGAAGTTAAGCTAAGCTACCCGCTTTAAAACCAGATTCTTTTCCTCAAGTTATTTCCTGGTAAACACAAGGTTCATTATTTTATCACTGTTGAACAGGCTCAGGATTCTTGAGATTGCCCGTTAACAAACTATGATCTCCGTTCCAAATATGATCAAAGGCTTGCTTCTGTAAGTGATGTTTTATTGGAACAGAGCCATACCATTTGTTTATATATTGTTCATGGATGTTTCTGAATTACAATGGCAGAACCGAGTAATCTCAATGAGGCTATGTAGCTCTTAAAGCTGAAAATATGCATTATCTGCCCCTTTACAGAAAAAGTTTAGTAATCTATGCTCTTGAAAAGATGTCTCTCAAATTCAGTCTAAGGGCTGAAGAAGTGATCTCCCAAAATGTGAAATAAAATATTGGCAGTTCTATTTCTATCTTTTCCCCCTGAACAAGTAAGAAATTACACTTTATAACTACTTGATATATAAATATTTGCTCATTGCCTGAGGGGAGGAGCCAAGATGCATTTTCTCTGTGCCAAGAGCATTTTCACACTCTGAGTAAGGTGTCCTAAGGAAAGAGTGAGGTTCCACAGAGGTGAGGTCACCAGTGTCCTCCTTCACTTGTTCACTTCCAGGGTAGGGTGACATGGTGTACTTCTCATGTGACTAATTAAATCAATTTAAACATTTTATTACCTATTCAAATCCACCCTTACAAAATGAACAAGTCAGAAAAAGATTTCTGTGAAGAAAACAAAACAAAATTCTAATCATGCAAGTACAATTGACTAAACCAGGGAATGGCTGAGTTGTCACTTCCTCCTTCTTGGAGTATGAACTTTTCATCAGCATGCTACCAAATAAAACAATAATAATATCAGCAAGTCTGATAGCAAGTCAACTCGGATCAGTCAAAAGTCTTAAGGAGACCTATTTTAAATACAAAATTGCATTCTTAATCATTTATGATGAAATTTTATATATATATGATGCCATGAAAATTATGAAATCATAATAGTCTGAAACCATCATGCTACCAAAATATTTTAAAATATATATTTCATTTCACCTTTCAATCTTTTTTATTTCTGTCCTAAGACACATGTATATAAAATGCATTATGTGTGCTATATTGACTGTATAAATACATAAATATACACAAATAGGTTGAAGTTCAAATTTTCTTCTTTTACTGGTAGGGTACATGATTTAAAAGTTTCTGTACAACCACTCTAAAAGGTAAAAGGGGAGAGAGAGAGTAGGAGTCTGTCTAGATGTCTGTCTGTTGTTAATCTTTCAAAAGTAAAAAGAATTATGGGAAGTTTACCCAACAAGAAATCTGCCACAGTCAAGAACACAGGAGACTGTGTATTGTTTCCCTTATTAAAACAAAGTAATTGGAGTTTTTCTTTCAACTTTTTGTAAATTAAATTTTAGAAACATTTGTTGGTCTCAGATTTGATCATTTATTATCTGTGAAACAGAATGACATTGGAAAGCAAGAATATTTGACAAAGCTAAAAAAAATGTCTTCCCATTAAACAAAGACTAATTATAAGGAGTTCCAAAGTATAATACACTTAGTTAAGGCTAAGCCCAAAAACGAGTTGATAACAAGGATAGGAAAAAAAAAAACTAGATTCTACTTGAAAATTAAATATGTCCTTAGTATCAGGATAGTCTGCATTGCTATATAAGTTGATAAGTAATTTTTTCCCTACACAAACCTTAAATATCCTTAAGTAATAGATCATATTAAGAGAATGAGAACCAGAGGATATGCACATATGTTAAGCACCTTTTGCACCTGGAATCATGCAAAGTTTGCCAGTTTCTATTCACCACAATCTGTACTTTATAGATTTAAAACTGAAGCTGAGAGAGTCAAAGCAACTTGGCCAGTCACTCAGCTAATAAATAGCAGAACTGAGATTTTTTAAACTTAATTGTACTTGATACCAGACAAGGCTCTTTCTTAGTAGAAAGCATGCTGTCTCCCAGAAGCAACATCAATGCTAAGCTGAACGCTTTTTTTCTAGAAATTTTGAAAAATGGTAATACTTCAACACTGATTCAATGGACACCATTACGATCTTGTGTGCTAAAATTTCACATTCAGAACCCTTTGTTATGATGGAGTTCTCTGACCTATAGAAATCTACTTAACTACTTGTATACGTGAACGGTAATAGCAAGCACTTACTATGCCAGGCTTGCAACTAGTGTCTCCAGATGCATTAAGTCATGGAGTGCTCACAGCAACTTCTACATACATACTGTATTTGTCAACATGGTGTCTAGTTTGTCTCTATTGGCAACAAAATGGAACAGACCTATGTTTTCATTTAGTATTTCAAGTTCTCACTTAATTCCCAATCTTCTGCTATAAACTGGTCTGGGGCAAAGGAGGTCTCCTCCTTGAAATCTAAATAAGTCCAAAAATGTCTTTGATTCAACCAAGAAGCTATATGACAAAATTACCCTTCCTTCCAACAAGGTAGGCAGCACAGGTACAAAGAGTCCTTTGTGGTGCCTGGTGAAAATATGACTGAAAATCCACCAGAAATGACAGCCCAAGTACATGTTTGATAATGCTTCTCAGTGACGTACCCTGCATCTCTCAGGTGCTGTGTGCCTGTATTTTACACAAGACGCCAACTCCAGTCCTCCAAACTGGCAGTGCTGTTTATACTTCCTAAGAACTAAAAGCTAACCTCGTGTCCACCATCAGGCTGACCTTTTCAAACTTTTTTAGTGACTCCCATCAAATAAATAGAGATCTCCATGGAGTATCTATCTCTCTCTTAATTCTTTTTAATTTTGAGTTTAATTAAAGTCTTTCTTTCTTCTGTTTGCTTAATTTGCAAGCTTTTTTCTTTCTAAAACTTTTAACTCTGATATTTTCAGCAGGTTTATGTATTTTTAACTTCTTTTGATCTGTACAAAATTTCCCAGTACCTCTAAAGAAAGCCAATGAGGCAGAACAATAAATAGATTTATTTTTTTCTAAATGTCTTTGGTTTTCTCTTCTTTCATCTTTAACAACAATCTCAGCATTTGGACAACTGATACTTCAGAATTTGCAATTATAATCATGCTTTTAAAACTGACAGTGAGAGTAAGTAAATCAGTTCCCTTTACAGGTGGAACAAATTGAGTAAATTTTTTGACACTTTAATTCCTTCTCCTCTTTAACAATAAGCCTTAATTCAACACATTGAGTATACCTGGCCTAAGGATAAATATTTAACTCTTAGTAGAAACTCAGTGAACTGATAATTAAACCTAAAAACTCTTCTACAAATTGCTCACTTAAAATCTTGTGTATAATGGAAATTTAAATTTAAATACATAGGTCAAAGAGAAAAAATGATGCTATTGTTCCACTTAAAATGAAAAAACTATATGAACTTTCGCTTTCTGAAGACTTGACCTTTAAGATGTATCCCTCTATTAGAGTCCTACTGAAGATCAAAGTACAGTGAAAAGTCAGCACCCTTTATATTCATGTTATCTTTTTGCTATTAGCAGATTGCCAGACCTTTCCAGTTCAGTATTTGATTTTGTTAGTCAATTAAAATCACTCATGTACAAACTTTCTTTTTCTGCATTTCTTCTTCAATACCTTAAATAGAATAATGCTAAGTAAGCTTGCATCTTTTTTTGTCAAGATCCTCAAAGAAAAATTTCCCAACTTCTGATGAAAATAACTAGCAACTGATCATTTCTCCTTATCCTAACTTTGAAATGAGGTTTAAAAAGAAAAGCTCCAGAAGTTGATATAATTAGATGTACTTTCTCTTTAATGATGAACAATTTATGTTCCCCGTTCTGGACATTTTTCCCTTACACATGGAATAAAATAATTTTTAAAAAATGTTTTTGGGTCTTTTTAAAGAAGTTTTGTCTCTGCTTCACAGAGCCCCTTGACAATTCTATCTTCCCAAATCATAGAGAGCTTTTTGTTACCATTATGTTTAAAATTCAACAGAAACTGGCCCACATACTTGCATATGTATAAGCACTCTCAAGTAACAAAGGCACACAACAAGTTCACTGTGTATCCTCTTCTGTGAGCACCATCCAATCTACACACGTACACAGATAAATTAAGCCAAAACCAAATGTATATGTGGGTGGGAAAACTTCTTATAGTTTCCTATTCCTCTTGAGTCATAATTAGTTGACTGACTACTTGCTAAAGTTCCTAAAATTTAAATTTACTCAAACTTTATTGTATGTAATGATCACCTAGTCTGCTTGTTACAACAGATAAATTGCCAGTCCTACCATGAAAATACTAAAAATTTTTTTATCTCCTCTGGGATACCCCAACACAGACACACATGTTCTGTGGACCATAATCAATAAAACTTCTTTTAGACATTTCTCCCTCATTTCCAACTATTTTTAACTTCTGGAAGAGGCAAAAAAAAAAAAAAAAAGATTCTTTCCTACAGACTTCAGATGAGGCCTGGCTCCTGATGGCACCTTGATTTCTGACTTCTAACCTCCAGAACTGTAAGTGAATAAATTTTTGTTGTGTTAAATCACCTAGTGTATGGTACCTTGTTATGGCAGCCCTAGAAAATTAATATAGTACACCATGTACCATCATGTTATTAGATACAACATTGTTTCTCACTGGTAGGCTCATTTAAATCAAAAAAATGCTCAGCAATGGACTCATTCAGAAAACTCACCATATTATCCTTGTACCCAGAAGTAGCTGGAATAAAGGAACAAGCAGAGTGGCCTCCTAATGGCACAGTTGTTTGACCTGCAAGATTGAGGCGCTATTCTTTAAGAACTGGTATAGGCTTTGAGCTGATAACCAGTATATGATGCTGTTTCTGCCATGAACAGGAAAGACGGGTCATGGAACCAAATGGTAGAATTGGGAGTGGGTTTTTTTATTACACTTGACAATACATTCACAGAATTTTTACCATACCCCTAGAATATATATGCTTCAAGCCTTTATTCCCAAGAGAGAAATGATTTCACTGAAGGACACAACAATGGTTCAGTGGAGTGAAAAGTTGAAACTGCCACCAGATACTCCAGGCGTCTCATGTCACAGAATCAAATGACAAAAGAATAGCTAATTACACAAAGAAATTGTGTTACTGACCCACAGTGAGAACAAGTAGAACTGTGCTGGGAAATCTTGGAATTTCCTAACACTTTTCTTCTCATTTCCATTCCAGCAATAAAGCTTAAAAGCAAACAATGGCAACCCCAAAACAAAAGTTAATAGTGATTCAAACACGTCAGGAATTAAAGTTTGGAAATTTGACCAAAAGAAAAAAATGAAACGATAGGGGGGAAAAAACTAGTAAATATCAACATAGCTTTGAGATAGATTATAGAAATGCGGACTAGGCCAACCATAAATGGTTTTCTTCCTTGTTTTTTAAGTAGATATATTTGTTTATGTTGACAAATTTTACTTCCTCCTTCTACTCCGTTTTCTACTTGAAGAGATAGGTAACTTTACAGTTCAGTTTGTAAACTATAAACTATTCAGCAAGAACTGTTCCTTGAATTAGTTCTGGAAATACCATCATTGTTTGTCGAGGAGATGTATGCACTGTATCAGGTAGCAGGAGAACATTGTAAGAAAATAAAATATGGGTATAAAGATGAGAATGGGTGCTAGATAGACAAAAGGGTGGACAGTTCTTTTTATTTGTGTCTTTCCTCTCAGCCTTTATCCCCACCCTTCATTGCTCTGCTGGATGTGATAGGGAACTTGGAGGCTGCAAACTATATTTTCCTGTCCTGCTGGCCATCTGGACTCCAATTAGATTCTGCCAATGGGAGACAACATGAGATAATAAGAAAGAGGAAACAAGTGATTCTTTGGATTTCCAGTTATTGGCAACACCTTTGTAAGTAAAAGCATGTGCAGTATATAGTGATGACAGTACTGGGGGAGGTCCCAGCCCTGATAGAGAAAACCAAGATTTCTGGAAACTGTCAGCAGACTTTCAGAATCTTCCAGTTCCTTTCCTCTTCTCTTCTTCCTGCCCTGGTACTCCAACCTGTCTGTATAAATTCTCAATACAGAATTCTCTCTCTTTGAAATATTTAAAGAGGCTTCTGTTTTCCTGACTAAACTCTGACTGATAGCTCACCATAGCTTCTGGCAACCTCACAACCCTCTTGAATATAATTTATAAATTGCAAGTCAAACCTTCACATTTTCCCCAGGTGACCTGATTTGGGCTCTTAAGGTTCTAGACTTGTGGAAAAAGTCAAAGAGAATTAGACTGTTTGGCCCCTCAGGTCTTTCCCTGTGAAGAGTAATATCTATTTCACCTGTGCCCAGAATTCCTTCCTCTCCACCTTTACTCGTTCTTCACTTTCAAAACCTCTGTGTTGTTGTTGTTGTTCTTTTAGGGTGTATGGCACACCTCTTTGGGGGTGAGACATGATTATAAGAAGGACTCTACCTACCAAATGCAAACACTGTAACCTAATTCTTTGTACCCTCAAGTTAACCTGAAACGATAATGTTCTAAAAACTCTTTTTTACTATTTCTTTTCAGTGTACTTCATTTTTACGATTTTTTTCTAAATTCAAAAGTGGTAATGCCACTGATCCTAACACATAAAAATCTTTGAGTCAAACCTTCACATTTTCCCCACGTGACCTGATCTGGGCTCCAGGTAGCTATCAGTGCCTCCTTCTATCTAGAGAAGATCATAATGCATAGCAGTGAGGACACTGAACTCAGACTTTAGTTTGAGCTTTTATGCCTTAGAGAAATTAACTTCTCTAAGCCTCAGTTACTCTATCTGTATGATGGGGCCAATAAACATACCTACTTCATAACATCAATATATCAAAAGCAGGTAATGAACATATAACAATCAGCTTAGTGCCTGGCTGGTATCCTTCAATAATCTTCAACACCATTTTTAATAGCTGCATAGTATGCCATCCTACTGTATAGTACCAAGACTTTTATTTCTGGATAGTTTGTTTATATCTTTTAAAAAACAAAACACAATTATGATGACCATTACTGTTACATTTCCTCATATACAAATAAACCTTTCCTTAAAGCATCTTTTTTGTTAATCATTATTTCTCCTAGAAGATTATAATTGATAGAGTTAATATATGTAAAATACTCATTGCCTTAAAAATACCAGGCACAATGAGTTAGTTGTGCATTTTCCTCCATTTTCCAATGGAACTAAAATTTTGACAATTTTTTTTGAAAGAATCCATCTGTATTCTATTTCCTAACGATTTTGAGTTCTGAAAATGATTTTCTCACAGTCTTTCCACATGAAAGACACTCTGATTCAGTAATAATTTTTTAGTTTACAAACTTCCCTACTCCCTCAAAACTCTATGACTATAACTCTATCATTTCTAGTATTTTGAGTCATATTTATTCATTGAATATATTAATCTCCCCAATTTTTTGAGTCTCTTTTTACTATTATGCTTTTTTTCTGGTAGAAAAATGAAAAGGCCACAAATAAACCATTTTCAAAATAAAAATAAAATGTAAGTTCATAAAGCAAACTCTTACAAACAAACAAAAATAGCAAATTAAAATGGGATACCTGATTGGAGGCAGAGCAAGATGGCAGCCAAGTAACAGCTTCTCTGCAACCCAATGCTGTGAAATTGGGGAGAGAAGATTCCAGGCACCTCAGGTTTGTGGGCTCTGCCCAGAAACATCTGTTTGGAGACGCAGGGAGGCAGCAGGAGACTTCTGGACCCCAGAAGAGGACAAAAACAGTGAAGAAGCAGCAAGTGGTTGCATTTGGTCTGAGGCTACAGCAGCTACAGTAGCAGCAAGATTGCAGACAGGGAAGGTCTTCCCTGTGGGTTGTTTGGGGGGTTTTGGACTTGGGCACTTGGTTGAGTTACCTTGGGAGAACCTGGGCGAGAATACAAGTGACTTTGAGTGGTGTCCAGAGTCTAGGACTGAGCCCCTGTGCCAGAGAGGAGCTTTTATTGTTGGCTGTGGGCTGCACATAGCCATAGTGGGAGAGCTGCCCTGCAGGCTCTGCCTTCAGCGTCCCAGAGTGAGGCCAAGACTGAGACACCAGGGAACAGCGGAGATTTCCCACAGCTGCTTTGCAAGCCTGATAAGCAGTCAGTCACTTCAGGAGAAATCTCAGTGATACATGCTTTTCTGGGAAAGCCTCTGCTTAGCCAAGGGTCATGGTTTAAAGTGTCTTTTAAGCAGGCTGAGGAGAGAGTTGGCCTCTCAAACCTCTGGGGTTTGAGGGCAAAGAAGTCAGCAGAGGCCTCCAGTCCCCATCTTACACAGCTGTATCAGCATTGTGATTAGCATCTCATACCCCAGATCACCTGTTGCCTAGGCAATATTCAGCAAGATATATGTATATACGTACACATTGCTTTGATTTTTCTTTTTTTTTTAATTTTTATTTCAAGTTTTTCCCCCTAGATTTTTCTTTTTTTCTTCATTTTTCTCATGTAAATATAATTTTTCATTGTTGCCTTCTTTAAAGATAAAAACTTCATTTTAGATAGTTTTTCTGTCCCTGTTATTTGTTTTTCCCCTAATTTTATCCTGTAAGGTTTTTTGTTTGTTTGGCTTAGTTTGACTTATAGTATTTTTGTTTTCCTTCCCTATTTGATGGAGGCAGGATACTGTGTCTGCTCAGGCTGGCAAAGAGCTACAGACATCAAGGGAACCACCCAACTCAGTATCCCCAGGATTGGGGAGTTTTAAGGTTGGGTCAAAATACCCTACTGTACACCTTTATTACTCCTGTCTCCCTCTTTCTATGCCTCTCTTCTTTTGTCTATCTTCTGTTTACTCACCCCCCCCTTTTTTTCTCTTTTTTCTTTTTTTATTTTTAACATTTTCCCCCCTTCTTGCTCTTCAATCTTCTCATCCTTTCAGTCCTTTACCAAAGGACACTTCAATACCTTAGGTCAGAGGCCCAGTAACTTAAAGAGCAAGAAGTGCAAGGAAAATTAAGGCAAGCAAACAGACAAAAGAAAACACTCATGAGGAAGAAACAGCAGAAAATCCTTGCTGCTGATCTGAAAAAATCTGAAATCCAGACCAGAGAACCCTCCCCCCACCAAGGGGACATGAGGTAGCTACTGCAGAGGATTCCACCCATAAAGGAATGTTAGAAATGTCAGAAGGGGAATTTAAAACATGAATGATAAAAACAATGAAGAAAATTGCTGAGAAACTGGAAAATAAGCAAAAGGAAATCCAAAAACAGAATCAAATAAGAGATGAATTATATAAAGAATATAGAAAGGATATAGCAGAGCTAAAGGAATTGAAGCAGTCAATTAGGGAACTTAAAGATGCAGTAGAGAGTATCAGTAACAGATTAGACCATACAGAAGAATCTCAGAGGTAGAGAACAAAGCTCTTGAGCCAATTCAGATAGTCAAAGAGTCAGAAAAAAAGAGAGAGAAAAAAGAACCTTCACTGACAGAATTATGGAATTTCATGAAGCACTCAAACATATGAGTTATAGGTATCCCAGAAGGAGAAGAAGAATGCCACATAGAAACAGAAGCCATACTAGAGAATATTATAAATGAAAATTTCCCAAATATCACCAAAGATTCTGAGACACACCTTACAGACATATTTTGCACCCCAGGTTGTCTCAACTCAAATAGAACTTCTCCAAGACACATTGTGATGAGCCTATCCAAAGTCAAGACAAAAGAAAAGATTCTGCAAGCCGCAAGGAATAAGCACCAATTGACCTACTTGGGCAAATCCATCAAGGTGACTGTAGACTTCTCAAATGAAACTTATCAAGTCAGAAGACAATGATAATCTACCTTTAATCTACTTAACCAAAAGAATTTCCAGCCCAAAATTCTATATCCCACTAAGCTAAGCTTTAAAAATTGAGAAATAAAATCTTTTAATGATATACAAACATCGAGGAAGTTTGCCACAATAAGACCAGTTCTACAGGAAATACTTCAATCTCTTCTATACACTGACTATCACAATGGACTACCAGCAAAGTAAACACCTAGAAACTAAAGGACATCAATATATAACCACCTACACACTCATACAAGTGGCAAAACATAACTATAGTCCAGAAAGTAGAAGGGAAGAGGAGAGGGGAGGGGAAGGAGGATATGGGAGGAGGGAGGGTATTTAGGGGGGACCTCACCTAATGTACATGATGCAATGGTACATTTTAAAACTATTAAGAAATGAGTATAATTGTGATAAATTTGTTACTTCAATGTAAACATTTCACATTGTATATTGAAGCAGTCCCCTGAACCCCATAAGTGCATCAGTGTATAAAGTTATGATTAAATAAAAAATAATAATTTTAAAAATAAAAGGACAAAACCTAGCTTCCACAATGATTCAAAAGATAAAGTTAAGCAATGGACTTTCACAAAATAAGATGAATAGAACACCACCACACTTATCAATTATCTCAATAAATGTTAATGGCTTGAATTCCCCACTGAAGAGCTATAGGCTGGCTGATTGGATAAAAATATAAAAGCCATCCATTTGCTGCCTACAGGGGACACACCTAGTCTTGAAAGACAAATTAAAACTCAGGATTAAGAAATGGAAGACAATTTTTCAGGCAAATGGAATTCAGAAGAATAGAGGGGTTGCAATCATATTTTCACACACAAGTGGATTTAAAGCAACTAAAGTCAAAAAAGATAAATATGGACACTTCATATTGGTCAAGGGAAAAATACAATAACAATACATTTCAATTCTAAATATTTATGCACCCAATTTAAATGCTTCCAGATTCCTGAAACAGGCACCTTATTAATCTGAGCAGTATGGTATTCCATAACACCACAATAGCAGGAGGCTGGACAGATTCTCTAAACAGAAACTAAACAAAGATATAAGGGACTTAAATGTGACCCTAGAACAGGGGTCCTCAAACTTTTTAAACAGGGGGCCAGTTCACTGTCCCTCACACCATTGGAGGGCCAGACTGCAGGCCCTGGGACGAGTCTGCTCCTAAGCAGGACAGGCAGCGGCAGCAAAAACACCCAGCAGGCCAGATAAATGTCCTAGATGGGCTGCATGTAGCCCATGGGCCATAGTTTAAGGATGCCTGCCCTAGAACAACTGTGCTAGATAGACATATATAGAATACTCCATCCCAAAGCTAAAGAATATATGTTCTTCCCATCAGCCCATGGAACATTCTCTAAAATTGATCATATCCTAGGACACAAAACAAACTTCAACAGAATTAAAAGAATTAAAATTTTACCTTGTATCTCCTCAGACCATAAGACATTAAAAGTGGAACTCAACTCCAACAAAACGTTCAACCCCCGCACATAGGCATGGAAACTAAACAACCTTACGCTGAATGACAATTGGGTGCAGGAAGAGATAAAAAGGAAGTCATTCACTTCCTTGAGCATAACAACAATGAAGACACAAGCTACCAAATCATGTGGGATACAGCAAAAACAGTCCTGAGAGGAAAATTTATCACTTTAGATGTGTATATCCAAAAAACAGAAAGAGAGCCCATCAACAAACTCATAAACCATCTTATGGAATTGGAAAAAGAAGAACAATATAATCCTAAACCTGGCAGAAGAAAAGAAATATCCAAAATTAAATTAGAGATTGGTTAAATTGAAAACAAAAGAATCATTCAGAAAATTAACAAAACAAGAGTTAGTTTTCTGAAAAAATAAATAAAATAGATAAACTTTTGGCCAGAATAACTAGAAATAGAAAAGCAAAATCTCTAATAACCTTAATCAGATATGATAAAGGGGAAATAACAACAGATGCCACAGAGATACAAGAGATTATCTAAATAACACAAAAATCTCTATGCCCAGAAATTTGACAATGTGAAGGAAACGCATCAATATTTGGAATCACACCCTCTCCCTCGACTTAGCCAGGAAGAAACAGATCTGCTGAACAGAACAATTTCAAGCACTGAGATTAAAGAAACAACCAAAAATCTCCCAACACAAAATGCCTTGGTCCAGATGGCTTCACACAAGAATTCTATCAAATCTTCAAAGAAGAGCTTTTTCCCATACTGCATAAATTATTCCAAAGAATTGAGGAGGAAGGAATCTTCCCCAAACATGTTCTATGAAGCAAACATTATCCTGATACCAAAACCAAGAAAAGACCCAACTAAAAAGAACTTCAGACCAATTTCACTAATGAACATAGATGTAAAAATTCTCAACAAAATCCTAGCCAATAGATTTCTCATTTAAAAAAAAAATCATACATTATGATCAAGTAGGTTTTATGCCAGGGATGCAAGGCTGGTTTAACATATGCAAGTCCATAAACGTTATTCACCATATCAACAGAAGCAAAAGCAAAGACTATATGATCTTCTCAATAGATGCAGAAAGAGCACTTGGTAAAATCCAGCATCCTTTTCTAATTAGAACACTGAAGAGTATAGGCACATTTCTTAAACTAATCGGAGCCATCTATGACAAACCCACAGCTAATATTTTACTGAATGGAGTAAAACTGAAAGCTTTTCCACTTAGATCCGGAACAAGACAAGGTTGTTTTCTATCACCAATGCTATTCAACATAGTGCTAGAAGTTCTAGACAATACAATCAGGCAAGAGAAGAAAATAAAGGGCATCCAAATGGGATCAGAGGAGGTCAAACTTTCCCGCTTTGCTGATGATATGATCTTATACTTAGGGAACCCTAAAGACTCAACCACAAGACTCCTAGAAGTCATCAAAAAATGTAGTAATGTCTCAGGATATAAAATCAATGTCCACAAATCAGTAGCCTTTGTATATGCCAATAACACCCAAGATGAGAAGCTAAGGACATAATCCCTTTCATAGTAGATTCAAAGAAAATGAAATATGTAGGAATATAACAAAAGAGTTGAAGGACCTCTACAAAGAAAATTGTGAAACCCTAAGAAAAGAAATAGCAGAAGATATTAACAAATGGAAGAACATACCATGCTCTTGCTGGAAAGAGTCAACATTATAAAAAGTCTATACTTACCAAAGTGACCTACAAATTCAATGCCATCCCTGTACCAACACTGTACTTTCAACACTTGGAAAAAATAATTCTTTGTTTTGTATGGAACCAGAAAAACCCCAGATAGCTAAGGCAGTTCTTAGTAATAAAAACAAAGCCAGGGGCATCAGCCAACCAGATCTCAGGCTGTACTACAAGACCATAATGGTCAAAACAGCATGGTTTGGGCACAAAAAATAGAGACACAGACATCTGGAATAGAATAGAAAACCAGGAGTTGAAGCTAACATGTTACAACTACCTAATCTTCAATAAACCAAACAAGAACATAGACTGGGGGAAAGAATTCCTGTTCAATAAATGGTACTGGGAGAACTGGATTTCCACATGTAAAAGACTGAAACTGGACCCACACCTTTCTCCACTCACAAAAAATTAATTCAAGATGGATAAAAGATCTAAATTTAAGGTATGAAATGATAAAAATACTCAAAGCATGGGAAAAATACTTGAAGATATCAGCCTAGGGAAAGACTTTACAAAGAAGATATCCATGGCAATTGCAGCAACAACAAAAATTTAAAAATAGGACTTAATTAAACTGAAAAGCTTCTGTACAGTGAAGGAGACAACAACCAAAGCAAATAGACAACCTACACAATGGGAAAGGATATTTGCATATTTTGAATTGGACAAAAGCTTGATAACTAGGATCTACAGAGAACTCAAATTAATAAACATGAAAAAGCCAACAATCCCTTATTATCAATTGGCAAGAGAGATAAATAGAATCTTCTCTAAAGAAGATTGACAAATGGCTAACATGTGAAAAAATGCTCATCATCCCTAATTATTAGAGAAATATGAAGCAAAATCACCCCAGGATATCATCTAAGCCCAGAGACAATAGCCCACATCACAAAATCTCAAAACTGCAGATGCTGGCATGGATGTGAAGAGAAGGGAACACTCTTACACTGCTGGTGGGACTGCAAACTAATACAACCTTTTTGGAAGTAAGTATGGAGAACTCTAAAAGAACTCAAACTAGACCTCCCTTTTGATCTTGCAATCCCATTACTGGGCATCTACCCAGAATTAAAAAAAAAAAAACCCCTTTTACCATAAGGACACTTGCACTAGACTGTTTATCGCAGCTCAATGTATGACTGCCAAATGTGGAAACAGCCTGAATGCCCACCAACCCAGGAATGGTTAATAAGATGTGGTATATGTACACTATAGAATACTATTCAGTCATTAAAACAGATGAAAATTTTACATCTTTCATGTTAACCTAAATGGAAGTAGAACACATTCTTCTTAGTAAAGCATCACAAAAATGGAGAAGCAAGAATCTATGTACTCAATTCTGATGTGAGAACAATTAATGACCTAGTACATGATGAGAGGTAGAAGAAGTGGAGAGCAGAGAGAGAGAAGGAGGGAGGGGGTGGAGAGTCACAGTGTGTGACACATCCTTTGGCAGCAGGAAACAATTATAAGAGAGACTTTACCTAACAAATGCAATCAATGTAATTTGGTTCTTTGCACCCTCAATGAATCCCCAACAATAAAAAAATAAAATAAAATAGGATACCTAATGTTTTAAAAAGTAAAAACAGTTACCAAACAGTAAATTAAACTTAAACAATTCTGTGGTAAATTTGGAAGAGTTGACACTCATTTCCTCTGGTCAGAATGCAAGTTGTTATAGCCTGTCTAGATTATGTTTGGGTAATTTTTCTATACCATTTTACCATGAAATTAACTTTTAGGTATTTATACTAAAGGACTCATTATATATCTGTATATAACAGCTATATGTCCATAATATCTATTATGTTTTAGATATAATATTTACCATGGTATTTATTATATTAAAAAAATTGAGAAACCACAAAGATTTCTTTTTTATTTATTTTTAAATTTCAGATTAATATGAGGGTACAAATGATTAGGTTATTTTGTTTGCATTTGGTAGGTAAGATTGAAGTTGTGTCCCACACCCAGAGGTGAGACATATACCCTTACATTGTGCCCATCAGGTGGGAGCCCACCTATCCCCCTCCCACCTTCCCTCTCCCCCTTTCCTCCTCCCTGCTTCCACTAACTTGGATTAAGTTGAGTTTTTTCTTGTGTGGGCATATATTAGTTCATCTACTGGCTTCATGTTAGTATTGAGGACATTGGACCCTTGCTTTTCCATTCTTGTGATATTTTACTAAAGAGAATGTTCTTTTTTGTTGTTGCAGTTGCCCCTGTTGTTTTAGCCAGCCCTGGCTGGGTTCTACCCTGCCAGCCCCAGTGCATGTGGCCGGCACCCTACCCTCTGAGCTGCGGGAGCCACCTAAAGAGAATGTTCTTCATCTCTATCCAGGTTAATACAAAAGATATAAAGTCTCCATCTTTTTGGCTGCATAGTATTCCATAGTATATGAGAAACCACATAAATTTCTAATGAAA
>NW_003852463.1:268857-274191 GCF_000181295.1 Otolemur garnettii
AGCTGCATTCATGTCAACGTGTGGAGGTGTCTTGCTGGGTGATGTCATTATTGTTGTTCTGCATTTTTGTGTGCCGTATGACAATCACTCTGATGGTCATTCCAGAAAAAGAGTTCCAAAATTTCTTTGAAGGATGGACCATAGGCACTGGCATTGGTGCATAGTTTTCCTAGGGGAATAGCACCTCAAAGGTGACTACAGTAGTATTCAGCAATGAGTACGTGGCACCTTCTCTGAGATGAGTTTGCAAACTTGCCTGTTTGTAAGTCTATTCAATAGATTGCTATGGGATCATTAAATGCAGTAGAAGTAGATACATCATTGTGTATCAATGCCTCTGTTATCTTGTGAAGTTAAAAACAAAAAGCAGCTTCCAAAGAGGAAATTGGACATTATCCCATTTTTGTGAGGAAAGGAGGATTACAAAAGGGTGAGAAGAGTTAGCTCAGGAATGTGGGAGTGGAAGGATTCTATGGCCTGAATGTGTTGCCCCAAAATTCATATACTGAAAACAGATTGCCAGTGTGATAGTAATAAGAGGTCGGGTCTTGGGAGGCACCTGTGGCTCAAAGGAGTAGGGCGACAGCCACATATGCCAGAGGTGGAGGGTTCATACCCAGCCCTGGCCAAAAACTGCAAAAAAAAAAAAGAGAGGTGGAGGCTTTTGAAGCTGATTAGTGATGAGGGCAGAGCTCTCATGAATGGGATTAGTGACCTTGTAATAGGTGGTAGGGAGCTATCCACCCCTTCTGCCACAGCAGGACACAGCAACAAGGCACCATCTTGGAAGCAGAGATTAGGCTGTCATCAGACTCTGAATCTGCTTGTGCCTTGATCTTGTACTTCCCAACCTCCAGACCTGTGAGAAATACATCTATATTATTTGGAAATTACCCAGTCTAAGGTATTTTGTTATAGCAGCAAGGACAAAACAGAGGTTTTTGTTATTTTACTTTATAAATTCTTATCTTTCTGAAGTTAACCTACATTATTTATATAATTAAAATATTAAAAATCCATATAGGGAGCTATGCCCATTTATAATGCTCATACAGCTTTCCCCTTAAATACGTTAGCATTCCCCTTTAAGGCATCTGCAGTTACCGGTAAGACTTCATCTCCTTAGGGAAATGTGTGTGTTTAAAACAAAACACACTACTATAAATTATTTCAAACCTTTAAGCACAACATATTAGATAATTTATACATGCAGGCACTGTCTCCATAGAATTGGAATGTCTATAAATCTATACTGAGTGGCATGACTACACGAAGAAAGAGACTAAGTCTCCTCATGCTGTTACCGGGACGAATGCAATTACAGCAGCAATTGTGGACATTATCTGTGTTGCCTTTGCCATCCAATATCTTCATATCGCAAATTAAAATCATTCTCTCAAGAAACAATCACAGGGCAGCTTCCACTGTATTTTCATGAAGACAATTTATCCAAATCATTTCTTGGAGGAAAAAATATTAAAATAAACAAAACAGCCCCGGAGGAAAGATAAAAGTGAAAAATTGCACTAAGCACTGAAGAGAAACAGGGCAGAAGGGGCCTTCGTGAAGCAGTCTGGGTCTTCACTTGCACCTTGGACAAAAGTCAATATTCGATTAAAAAAACCTCTGTGTATCTTCTGACAGGATCTAAATTATGTAAAGTATTGCTCTTGGTTAGAAGTCAAAATCAATTCATATTCCCACTCTTTATCAGACACTTCAAGGATCTGTATGCTAGTTTAGCCTGTTTTAATAATGCAGAATCCAGCAATCTATGCTGGTAAGGAAATCTTTTCATTTAAAGCCAATGCTATTAATTTTTCAGCAGCCATTATTGCTCTAATGAGCCATTTCTTATCACATTTAGATGTTCTGGATGTGGGATTCCTGTAACTTATGATAACAGTTTAAATGTTGGGCGAGGCAAAAGAGTCATCCAAAATGGAACATAATTTCTCAGACTTTTTCTTCCCTTTCTGGTCCTGCTGTCTTCTTCAATAAATAAGGTCTACACCAAGGAAAGTCTATGACTGAATAAATTATACACATAACCTAGCCCCCCTCAAGAGCTCCATTAGTAAATGCTGAACTTTGTAATTCCAACCCCTTCTTTCCATGGTGAAATCACTCATGAAAATATTGAATAAAAAATGTCATGAGCAATGAACTTCTCTTAAGTTTGTCTTAAATAGTAAACATTTCATTTCAGATTGCATGTGAAAACCCCACACTGTACCCCAGAAGTGCATTAATGTACATAGTTACCATTCAATAAAAAGAAAAGATAAAAAAAATTAAAAAATTTTAAAAAAAGAGAGAGAGAAAAAAACATTTCAAGAGTGAGAAGAATTCTTTTTTTACAAAAAGAGTTGTGAATTTTGGAGAAAGTGGTAATTTGATCACAGTGATTTAACCCTGACTTCTTCCAAGAAGCTTATTTAAATTAGACAGATGATAGATAGATAGATAGATAGATAGACAGACAATAGATAATTCAATAGATGATAGATAGTTTTTTAAATTGGAAATATCCTTAAATCACCATTGTTATATAGGAAGAGATTCAATCTAAGATGAGAGCAGCTCAAAACTGTCCTTTCTGAAACAGCATCCATGTTTCTCAGGAAGTGAAAAAAGACCCTAGCAGCAGACTACTGCAAACATCCTTAATTTGAACAGTCATACTTGGAGTTAAGAACAAGCTACAGGACCATTGAGGAGGAATCCTCTTAAAGCTGATGAACACTCCTACAAAACATTTGTAAACATAAAATAAAAATTAAAAACCCATTAAAGGAAAGAACATAAGACCAGCATTGAGCATCTCCTCCTAACACTAACCTCCAGAATATATTAATAATGCTGCAAAATTTTTAGAAAACATTATCGTGTCTCTAAATGCTTATACATATAGCCCTATCACCCTTTATGTGATCTTCTCTCATCAATGTTATTGATTTTTGTTCTGGAAATTTCAGCTGATATAAGAAGATAGAAGGTATAGGCAGTCCTGGCTTGCATTATAATGCAGAACCATAAACACGATGAAAGAAACTGAAACAGGACAAAGTGGTCTTTGTTCCATGACATTTCAAAATTGTTGAAATCATATTAAAAATTTGCCCATGATAAATTTATATGACAACAGAAAAATAGTAAAAGCAAATATTTATTTGGTACACTGTAATTTAAAATATTAAAAGGACTGAGAATTAAAGTGTTTTATTTCTTTGTTTTAGAAAAACTTATCAAGAGTAGTTTAAACAGTGCTTGCTTCTCTTTCACAGTATAACTTACCATATGGAGAAAGCACCTTCTCGATATTTTGGTGAATTATGCTCCTTTATCAATATGGATCATCTTCCAGTCTTCCACTGTACTTTTAATGTTGTGAAATATCTGAGTGTTCCTTTATTGGGAAGTTTATTCTCAGTGTCACTTCCTCTAGAACACATTCGTTTTTGTTTTTGTTTTTTTGTACAATCGTGTTTCTCATTTATGTCAGTAAATTGGCCTTGACTAAGTGGCTCTGGCTGCATATCTATAATCATTGGAACAGTGGCAGTGCCTACAGCCCCATGGTTAGTTATTTCATCTATAATTCAATTTATGTTCAATTTACTTCCAGTGTTATTACTTTTGGTTTCTCTGCTGAACTTTCCTCTTTGTTGGTTGAATCTCTCGTTCAACTATTCATCCTTGTAAAATATCAGACAGGTTTATCAATGGGGGACAAGCAGCCAGCACAACTCCATGCTTTGCTGCCTGCATGAATTGAGTAACAGGTGCACAGTTACTGCGCAAATCACTGACAGACTTTGCAAGAAGTGATACGATTGGTTACTAATGATGATGTGCACCTGTTATTAGGTGGTGACTTGTGGGCTGCTGAGCTAGCAGAAAAGTTTGTACTTTATGCATTACAGTTAATGTCTCATGGTAACTGAAATTTGAATTGCATCGTTTGAGGACATACAGAGAACTGCCTATATATTGAGACTTTTTAAGTATTTCTATTTGCCAGTGTTATGATTTGATATCACAAGAAAATGAATTGAAAATTTATAAGTACTACTAAAAGCTTTAGTAAGGTGAAAGATTATAAGATAATTTTATAAAAAATAGTAGCATTTCTTAAATTACAGCAACCTCTTTTAAAATTTAAGAGTAAATGATCATTTTCACAATAGCAATGAAATATGAAATGTATAGTGTGACAGATACAGAGTGTGCCAAAAAATCTATACATATTTTAAGAAAGTGAAAACTATATTAAGATTGTAATACTCAATATATACCAATACCAAAAGATGAATACAAGTCATGCTCAATGCCCTTATAATTGCAGAAATCAAACGTGACTTGAGTATTATAAATTGAATATCATCTTTTCCTTTCCATTCCAAAAATGTGTTAATATTTTTGGTACCCTCTCTATTATAAACTGTCTTATCCAGCATCCATTTCTACCCTATTGTAGTTTTCTTTTTGTACTAGAGAGACTGGAAGCCTCAAAATTGTATGTTCCAGCCTCTGTTGCAGGAAGGTTTGATGCGTGGCCTGGTTTCCAGCAAGCAGAATTACCTGCATAAGACTGAGAGTAGAAAGCAAGTGACATGCAGTGGCAACTGCCCCCAGAAAAACCAGATATTCTGGCAAGCTTGGTAGCTGAGGAATTTTGTCCCTCCCAGGCATCTGTGACAGGATTTTAAGCATCTAGAATGTGTCAAAAGTGCATGGTGACACATCAGCAGTGTGTTTTTCCTATAACATTTCCATTTTGTGGTTAGGCAGTTTCCCCTCACCAATCTGTTCTTATCTGCTTGGTATCTAACCTTGGTTCTCCAACCTTCTGTTAACTAGTCAGCCTTTTATAAATAAATAAATAAACAACCTCTTTCTACTGGCATCAGCTAGCAGATTAATTGTCTGTTAAGTAAGAGCTCAGAATATGTTAACCAATAATGTATAGACCCCATGCTATTAATATATATCAGCCACTAAGGGGTAGAGCCAGGATTTGAACCCAAGCAACCTGATCCATAGCCCAAGCTCCTGAACTCAGTGCTACACAGCCTCTCACACAATCTATGAGATTAGTGGTGAAAATTCCCCAAAGCTATTGCTCAAGAATTATCCAATCAGCACCCAAACTATCTTCAGCTTCAACCAAATTTTTCTGTTCCCTCCCAGGACAACTTCTTGAAAATGTTTACACATGCCATCTCCTCTTCTTCGCCTCCCACTCTTCTCCTGCCTACTCAAGTTCAATCACACACACTACTTTACTGAAAAAGTCTTCAAAGTCATTGGTGACCTACTGTTGCAAAATCT
>NW_003852463.1:274671-322725 GCF_000181295.1 Otolemur garnettii
CTTTCTCCCTATGCCCTCTCCCTTAATAATTTTATCTAGTCTCTTGTTTTAAATGGCATCTATATGCTAACAACTGTCAAATTTAGTCTTCCATCTCCAGCCTCTCCTCTGAGCTCAACACTCATTTGTCCAACCATATGTATGCCAATCTCTGCCTGGCTGTCTCTACAGCACCCAACCTTGCTCTTCCTTCCATTAGATTCTGCCACCTCTGCACTAGAAGAGAGTGATACAGCTAGAATCCTAGTCCTGAATAGGAAACCATCCTTACAACTCGATTACCTCCCAAAAGTCCCATCTTCTGATGCCCTTACATGGGAGGTTAAGGTTTCAACATAAGACTTTCAGGGAGGGGAAGGACGTAAACATTCACTCCATGTCATTGATTGATAACTTCCTGCAATATCAATATGACACGCGACCCTTACTTGCTTCCAGTTCCACTCTTGTTCCTCACACTATATGGTGAACTTCGTCTTGGCTTGCCCCAGGATCCAGCTTTATCCTGGCACAGCTTGGGGCTGAAAATTGCCAGTTATGAAGACAAAATTCTGTGTCCTCATGGGCTATCTAAGAAGAATAGACAAATGGAAAGAAAAGAAAGCAAATAAAGTTAAGTCTAGTGTATTGGCCCCTTCTGGAAGGTCTGGCAGAAGAGGCAGAGCAGGTAAGGGGAGCCACAGGCTGAAAGAGCCAAATGGACAGCCTTTCCAGAGTCTGTATTAAAATAAACACATTTTCTCTTTCAACGCAGAGTGTAAAGTATAACTTTTATTTCATTAATATTGGTATTTTTTAAACATATTTTCAAACATCATTGCCTGAGCAATAACAACTTGCAACCCATACTTGCAATATACGCTTTGCAAGCTATCTTTGCTGAGTGCTCCAAATTCCTACTGTACAGGACAGTCAGAGCCTCAGTCAACCATATTCTAAGACAGTGCTGTACTATGCTGCTTTGTAAGTCACAAATAAGCACTGTTTCTGCAGAGGATAATGCATGCTCAACCCCATTAACAGTAATAGTGAGAATGACCATAAGCCATTAATTTTGATAAGATCAGGCTAGTACAACCTCGAAGATTCAACAGAAGCCACAGGAGACAAAGAAGTATTCCGACTTTGGTTTCTTTAATGAATAAAAACGTGAAAGTAGTGATAGTTCATCTGACAGCCAAGTACCACAGGCCCAAGAAAAAGTTCACCCTGTCAGCATCTGCAACAGAAAAGTGCCAAGGAATTACTGCATTAGCTTGGTGAGAGTCTAATAGCCAAAGGACAGGGGTAAAAGGCACTGAACACACCAGGCAGAAATTACCCTAGAGTCCTGAAAGGGCTTTTCTTCAGGGTGAGCAATTTTATTTCTCAAGAATTCAGCAATATGGAACAAATTATTTGCTCAAGAGTCTGCAGTCATCCTGGAAAAATATAACAGGATCCCAGGGCTCACTTAACCACATCCTGGACAGCTATTTTCAAAATGAAGTGGGAAGAGAAGACTTACACGTTTTTCTCATAACTCATAAGCATATTTCCAACAGACAATTTTGTTTTTAACTTTCATTACTCATTAATATTCAATTTAGGTTCCATTTTTCCTAAAGGTGAGTGACATTTGTGAGCATCTCATATTTAATTTTGGATGTCTACACAACCTTGCTTGAGTATAAGAGAGAGTTTCTGACCTGCCAAAAGATGAGATTCACTGCTCCCTTCCCAAAGGACTAAGGAGAGGAAGAAAGCAATGATTTTGCTTTTCTGACTTGCAAATATCTTGTAAAGGGAAAAATCATAATTCATAGCCCCATATGTACAAAATGTTTCCAACGGGTTTCATTTTGGAGGTAGAAGCAATGAATTTTCTGCTAAATGCAGCAAACCCAGTCACTGTATTTATAAAACAAAATGCATTTAGATTCTGAATATGAAATGTAATCTCTGGGTGCATGCAGAAAATTCCAAATTAGCATTTAAAAAATGTAAAGGAAGCAAAAGAAATGATCTACAATTACTAATTATTGTGCTATTTGAGATCTCTTTTATTCCCTGATAAATTCTGCTCCAGTCCCTACTATGAAAAGTAGGTACAGACATGGATTGATAAACAATATTCTTAATCATTTTTTTAAACATTAGTGATTCAGTTCCACTATTTTCCATATAACTAGTGTGGTAGACTGAAAAATGGCCCTTAAAAGATCTAGATACTAATTCCTGGAAGCTGTGAATGTTACCTTACATGGCAAAAGCAACTCTGTAGATATGATTAAATTAAGGATCTTGAGATATGGAGATTATCCCAGATTATCCATATGGAACATAATGTAATTCCAATTGTCCCTATAAAAGGGAGTCATAGAGAGATTTATTATTGCAAAGACAAAAGAGGAAAAAGTGAGGTGACAAAGAATCAGAGAGAGATTTGAAAATGCTACACCAATTTCTTTAAAGAGGAAGGAAGGGGCCATGGACCAAGGAATGCAAGGATTCTATCATCTCCCAGGGAAGCCTGTGCCTACCAGCATCTGGAATGCTAATTTCAAATTCCAACCTCCAGAATGGTAGAATGAATGCATGTGGTTACAGTCCAACAAGTTTGAGATAATTTGCTGCAGCAGTCACAGGAAAGTAGTACAACTGGTTATAATTTTTCTTTTTTGTATTTCTGATGGGATACATGGGTTTGCTCATCTTTTTATCTTTACCTTTGGGAGTATTAATACAAAAGAAATTGACTTCCTGGACATTCAGCTACATGAAGATAAGAAGAAACCGCCTCCCTCCTACTTGTCACATATTTTACAATAAGTTGTTGTTTTAACTGCTGTACATTATAAAATTATAAGACGAATTAAATTCTGGAAAAGGGTGACAATAGATAAAAAGAAAGAGGAGGAGGGGAAAGAGAAGGGGAGAGAAACTGACTAATGTTGCTCATGAGTATTTCCATTTCACCCACTTTAGAGCTTAGGATAGCACATTTCTGCCCCTTAGAGCTTGATGTGGCCATTTAACTAGTCTGTCAATGGGTTGCAAGTTAAAGGGACATTTGTCACTTTTATATCAAAGCCTTTAATTGCCAGAGCAGTACCCATCCTTACACAGGTGGTAGAGGCGCCAACAACCTGGATCTTTGAGTCAGGATAACATGGAACAAAGCCTCCATCAAAAACTCTGGAGTTAACTTGATTTTCACCAAAAAAATAAACTACTGCTTAAAGCAGTTATCAGGGTTATTGGTTACCACAGCATAATCCAGCCTATACTAACTTTTACAGAGCGATGGATGGATGGATGGATGGATGGATGACAAATAGACAAAATGACCTACAGAGATGGATGAAAGAATTATTGGAAGAGATAATACCAGTCCTGCAAAACATAAAACAAAGTTCTCTCTATCAAAAAAAAAAAAGACAGGGAGAAGTTGTGAATGCTTTATATTTGTATTTTTGGCATAGAGCACAATGTCTGGTTGCTAGACACTAAGTTATTTAATAATGTAGTTTAGAAGGATAGCAGCATGAGGGCAAAGCTTCTGACAGAAAAGCCCCCACCATAAACTCCCAAAGATTTGGTTTAGACCAACAAGAGTAATACTCGAGACAGCTGGAGCTAAGCCCGGTCAGACTGGATTTTTAAGATGTTCTGCTTCTGTTGCAACCACAGTTCTTCAGGATCTCCAAGTATCCCATGGATCCTGAAAAGATACGCCTGGATGTTTACAAACCTAGAGCTAAAACCCACAAACCAGAGGCATACATTATCCACTAGTTTATTCTTAAGTGAAGGAATAGTTGATATTCTGCAGTTCTGCCTAATATTGGTTTGCCAGAGTGACAAATATTATGTACTATAGACTCTTATAAAAAATAAGTAATGGTTATATAAATATATGGTTATTCTAACCTGTCCTGGATTTTGCCTTTACTTCTCTTAAATTGTCTATGACCTAAATAGGGAAGAGTATTTTTGGGAAAATATTTATTTTATATTTGTAAAAGAAAAGGATAATGTGTTCCTCAGCTTCCTAAGGGCAGTTTTGGATTCAGCACCTCACATATCAACTGGACGTGGAGAAAATAACACCCAGCTGACGGTAGGAATGTCTGTCTGGGTAGATAAAGAATGAGACCACGACAGGCAGAAAGTGTATAACAATACAGGTCCTTCAGACTCATGCAACAGAAACCAATTCTGTTCAACTTAAACAAAACAAAATGGTTGCAAATAAAATTTTGAAGAATGAGGTGTTGGAGAGACTACTGTATAGAATCCAAGGAAGAGGCGTGCGCCGGACAAAGGGAAGCGAAGCCGGAGCTGAGGGCGCTTTTTCTGCCCGCGGTGTCTCAGATTCATTCTTAAGGAACTGAGAACTTAATCTTCCAAAATGTCAAAAAGACCATCTTATGCCCCACCTCCCACCCCAGCTCCTGCAACACAAATGCCCAGCACACCAGGGTTTGTGGGATACAATCCATACAGTCATCTCGCCTACAACAACTACAGGCTGGGAGGGAACCCGGGCACCAACAGCCGGGTCACGGCATCCTCTGGTATTACGATTCCAAAACGCCCAAAGCCGCCAGATAAGCCGCTGATGCCCTACATGAGGTACAGCAGAAAGGTCTGGGACCAAGTAAAGGCTTCTAACCCTGACCTAAAGTTGTGGGAGATTGGCAAGATTATTGGTGGCATGTGGCGAGATCTCACTGATGAAGAGAAACAAGAATATTTAAACAAATACGAAGCAGAAAAGATAGAGTACAATGAATCTATGAAGGCCTGTCATAATTCCCCCGTGTACCTTGCTTACATAAATGCAAAAAGTCGTGCAGAAGCTGCTTTAGAGGAAGAAAGTCGACAGAGACAGTCTCGCATGGAGAAAGGAGAACCTTACATGAGCTTTCAGCCTGCTGAAGATCCAGATGATTATGATGATGGCTTTTCAATGAAGCATACAGCCACCGCCCTTTCCAGAGAAACCACCGCCTCATTAGCGAATCCTTAGTGAGAGGGTGGTGCCAGACATTCAGTCAGTTGTCACAACAGCTAGGATGCAGGTCCTCAAACGACAGGTCCAATCTTTAATGGTCCATCAGCGAAAACTAGAAGCTGAACTTCTTCAAATAGAGGAACGACATCAAGAAAAGAAGAGGAAATTTCTGGAAAGCACAGATTCATTTAACAATGAACTTAAAAGGTTGTGCGGTCTAAAGGTAGAAGTGGATATGGAGAAGATCGCCGCCGAGATTGCGCAGGCAGAGGAGCAGGCCCGCAAGAAACAGGAGGAGGGGGAGAAGGAGGCGGCCGAGCAGGCCGAGCGCAGTCAGAGCAGCGTCGTCCCCGAGGAGGAGCAAGCGGCGAGCAAAGCTGAGGAAAAGAAAGACGATGAGAACATTCCAATGGAGACAGAGGAGACACACCTTGAAGAAACAACAGAGAGCCAGCAGAATGGTGAAGAAGGCACATCAACTCCTGACGACAAGGAGAGTGGGCAGGAGGGGGTCGACAGCATGGCTGAGGAAGGAACCAGTGATAGCAACACCGGCTCAGAGAGCAACAGTGCCACAGTGGAGGAGCCACCGACAGATCCCATACCAGAAGATGAGAAAAAAGAATAGATGTTGCCTTGTTTTATGTGTTCTAAATACTTTTTTAAATGAAAAAATGTTTTTTGGTTTTAAAAAAAAAGAATCCAAGGAAGATAAAAACAAAAGAAAACAAATATAAAGATAGAAGCTGCTATGGTTTCAAAGGCTTCAGCTGGAGAAAAGCATGAACCTTCTTTCCCAAGTTCTTTTAGTTCAGCACTCCACATTTCCAGGAGAAAGGACCTTATTGGCCCACCTAGAGTGAGTCCAGCCCAGGGTCAATCATACTTGGCCAGTAGCATAAGTTTGCATGGACCATCCATGATTAAAATGGCACACTCTTGTGCTCTGAGGAGATTTTCAATTAAGGGGGAGTCGCCATGAGGTGGAATATCAACCACTGTATAAATGTCTACTCCAAGAGAAAAGAGAAAGTGATGTATCACAGAATAGTGCTTTGGGATGAAAAGTAATAGAAACCTTCATCCAATTATGGTTTAAGCAGTGGTTCTCAACCTTTCTAATGCTGTGACCCTTTAATGCAGTTCCTCATGTTGTGGTGACCCCTAACCATAAAAGTATTTTTGTTGCTACTTCATAACTAGTTTTGCTACTGTTATGAACCATAATGTAAATATCTGACATGCAGGATGTATTTTCATTGGTTACAAAGGGGTTGTGACCCACAGGTTGAGAACCACTGGTATAGGAGGTTTTAGGCTATATGGTTTTGTTTGTTTGTTTGTTTGTTTGTTTATTAAATCATAGCTATGTACATTAATACTGTTATGGGGTACAGTGTACTATTTTTATATACAATTTGAAATATTTTCATCAAACTGGTTAACATAGCCTTCATGTCTTTTTCTTAGTTATGGTGTTAAAACATTTATTTTCTTCATTTAGAAAGATTCGCATGTACCCTTATAAGATGCACCATAGGCATGATCCCACCAATCACGCTCCCTCCACCCATCCTCCCCTCTCCATTCCCCTCCCTCTCCCCTTCCCCCGTATTCTTGGACTATAATTGGGTTATAGCTTTCTTAGGAAAGCTATAAATTAGTTTCATAGTAGAGGTGAGTACATTGGATACCTTGTCTTCCATTCTTGAGATACTTTGCTAAGAAGAATATTTTCTAATTCCATCCATGTAAACATGAAGGAGGTAAGGGCTATATGTTTCCTTTTGTTTTTCATAATAAAAAAAATCCAGCCAAAAATTTAGTACCAGAATCTCCAAATTTCTGTTACCTTTTTCTAGTAATCATGAACTGGCTACTGCATCTCCAGTCATTATATTTGCAGTCCAGATTAGAAGGAGAAAAGGGAAGGTATGGGGCCTGGAACAAGAAAGTAAAAATTTCAACTAGATGTCCACATGCAAAAGAATGAAGTTAGTCCCTTTCCTCACTCAAAATTCAAAAACTAACTCACAATGGAACAAAGATGTCACCATAAGAGCTAAAATTAAAAAAACTCTAAGAAGAAAACATAAATGTAAGTGTCTGTGATGTTGGATTAGGTAATTATTTTTAGATATGATATCTGAAATGTGAACAACCAAAGAAAAAATAAATTATATTTCATTAAAATTAAGAGCTTTTGTGTTTCAAAGGATACTATCAAGACAATGAAAAGACAGGCCACGGAATGGTAGACGACATTACAAATTATACATCTGATTAAAGTATACTACCCAGAATGTGTAAATCACCATCACAACTCAACAATATAAAGAAATAACCTTCGCTATTAAAACATAGCAAAGGATCTGAGTAGTCATTTCTCCAAAGAAGACATAAAAATATTTGGCCAATATGCACATGAAAAAAATCTCAACATCCCATTCCTAATGGGAAATGCAAATCAAAACCACAATGAGATGCCATTTCACACCCACGAGGATGCCTGTAATAAAAAAGTCACACAATGACAGATGTTGTCAAGAGTGTGGAAAACTTGGCAAGAATGTACAGAAGTTAGAACCTTTACAGATTGATTTTGGGACTGTCAAATGATGCAGTTGCTTTGAAAAGCAATTTGGCAGTTCCTCAAATATATTTAGCATTTGACCCAAAATTCTACCCTCACTTATACCCAAGAAAACTGGAAATAAGTGTTCACACAAAAACTTGCATGCAAATGTTCATACCAGCATTATTCATAATAGCAAGAAGTATTAAGATCCCAAATGTTCATATAAACATGAATGTATACCCATATAATGTAATATTATTCATGCAGCTATAAATAAGTCTGAAGTACTAATAGATGCTACAACATGGATGAACCTTGAAAACATGCTGAGTGAAATAAACCAGTCACATAAGGCCAATATTATATGATTCCATTAATATGAAGTGTCCAGAATAAGCACATCCATAGAGACAGAGAATAAACTAGTAGTTGTTCAGGGTCTCGGAAAGGAGGGAATGAGGAGTCACTGCTAATGGGTAGTTTTTTATAGGTGATAAAAATGTTCTAAAATTAAATGTCATTGATTGCTGCACAACTCTGAATACATTAGAAGCCATTGAATTTTACATTTTAAGTGAATGAGTTATGTGATATGTAAATCGTATTTCAATAAAGCTGTTAAAAACAAAATTCACAAACTAAAAAATGAGAGAAAGAGGAAAGAAAAGAAAGAGGAGGGTGGAGGGACAGAAGAAGAGAGGGAGGAGGAAGAAAGAAAAAGGGAGGGAGGGAGAGAGAGAAGGAGGGAGGAAAGAAGGAAGAAAGAAGTATAAGCATTTCTAGGAACCATAAAGCAAAAGTTTTGCTGAATTTTTGCTGAGTGTCTTCAGCCTGACTTGTTTTACAAATAGATAGAAGTAACATCGTGGGATTATGACTTACCGCTCCGTCTCTGGCTAATATTGCCCAGAATAATTTAGTACTACCTGTCAGTGGAGAAAGACAAAGATGCAGGCTTTGAAGTGAATTAGACCTTGGTTTTAATTGCAGCTCTGCCACTTTGGAGAAATTCATATCTTCTCATTAGGCCCCTGAAGAGGCTGCCAGGGCTCTGCCCATTTCCCCTCTGATCCTTTTTCCATTTTTGTGCAGACTGATTTATGATATTCTTCCTTCTCAAAAGCCTGCACCCTGTCTGTTCGTCAGAGCCTTGCCCTCAGGCAGACAGAGAGCCCAAAGTACCAGAGGATGTCTGTAACCGTTAGCCAGTGACTACTGTGGTGGGCACAGAGGGCATAAATATCCCAGGCACCTGGCCCTCCCCTGGGGACATCTCTGGCATAAGACTCCCAGAAGATTACAAGGTTTCAGTGGTTTTGAACCAAAGCTGAATACCCCTGCTTGGCTTTCTTCTCTTCCCAATGTCCTCCCTCCTGCCAGGAACATTTCCTAATAAGTCCCCTCTCCAGGTATCTTCTTCTCAGAGTCTGCTTCTAGGGGCTCAACCTTAGGGGACCTCATTTCATTATGGGAAAATAATGACAATGAAGAGGGGTACCAGAACAGAGCGCTATGAAGGCAACAGAGCAAGCACTTGATATAAAGATTTTCCTGGCATCTAGAACACGTCCTGTCAGAACAGGTTTATCTTTGGATAAATCCCTGTAGGCCATGAACAGGAAGACTAAGAGAGATCTAAGGAAGTGGTGAAATAAGAGACCAGATTAACGGGCAGAGTAGAAAACCAGGAAGCCTTAGATGCAGTATAACACAGTAGTTGTGAATGTGGACTTGGAAGCTGACCTAAATTTGGATCTCAAACATTCCAGCTACCTCAGCATGGTATTTACTTCTCTGAATTTCAATTTTTTCTCCTCTGTAAAATGGGACTAATAACAGTGTCTATCTCATAAAGTTGTGAGAAGTTTGAATGAAATCATGGCTGTACAGCATCTGGCGTAAGAAAAAGCTAACCTCTGTCACTGTGGTGGTGATGGTGGCAGTGGTGGTTACTTTTATTGCAGATGTAAGTAGCATCAGTAGTAGAAGTAATCCAGGGACACCAGACACAAACTTTACTGACTTCACAATTTCACCACAATTGAAGTTAGATTCAATTTGACAACTAGGTTAAACTCCAAACACCTTTCAGCAAATGCAGTTTTAAATTTCATTCCAAAGAATGAAACTCAGTGCCTCATGTTGAGTGTTGGGAGTGTTTTGCCTGATGGCAGAAGGCACCAGATTTCTGTTTCAGGCAGGGGATACTAGGCAGAGATTTTAATGAGCATTCCCTACAGACGTCGTCCTCATACTACCCAGGTTTATGGTACCGGGAAAGCCCTGTGGCTATCAGACTGACACTTTGGTGAGCAGGAAAGACTTATACACACACACACACACACACACACATACACACACTTGTTTTTAACTTTAAAAGAATGGAAAATGCATGGCAGTTGGACTCAACCAGTCACAAATCATACAGTATGGCCTGTTCAGTTGGCAATCATAGTAGACACAACAAGTTTGAGGAATAGGTAAACACCTATCAAGGTCTGCCTCATATACAGCTTGGGTGTGGCACATGGGTGTCATGGGCTGTACAATGACATCCCAGGAATGTTGAGTACCTTGCCCTGAACAAACTCCCCTGTGAGGCCGGAAATAAGCTGCAGTTGTCCGTAGTTATGTAAGAGAGGGACTCCATGCTTTCTGACTCAGGTTCAATTCAACCAGCATTCTTGCCTCCCTCCTAACCCTCTGCCATCTCTTCTCTGCCAAGATCTGAGTGATCATGTCACACCTCTATACAAAACCCAACAACAGCTACCCATCACATATCATACAAATTCAAAACCCTAACCATGACCAGTAAATCTCAACATAACCTGGCCCCATGTCCTTCTCTCACCTCATCCTGTCCTGTTGCCCCCACTCACTTTATTCCAGCCCACTGCCCTCTTTTTTCTTCCTCAAGTTTGCCAAGCACACACCCTCTCCAGGACTTTCGCTTCTGTTTTCTCCTCTACTAGAAACGCTCCCTGCTCCCCCTCACAGATATTTCTGTGGCTCACTCCTTATTGCATTCAAATCTTTGCTCAAGTGTCACCTCCTTTGAAAGAGAGTGGCTCAAAGTGGCTGACTAGAAGCATTTCATGCCCACTTCTTCCACCTAGAAGAGTAATGTATAGATAGTTGCACTCTGAGTACATTATCCAAGAGAGAATGTTGGAATTCAACAGAGAAATAACAAGGGACACCAAAGTGTGGAAAGAAAAGGAAGAGAGACAGTCTTCCCTGTCCAGGATCTTTTGGGAGCTAAGAGGGACTCCCCAGAGCAGGGAAAGGTGAATAATAGACTTTGGCTTATATCCTAATTTTGGAATCATGAAATCCTGGCACAGAAGAGTGCCTCAACTCTCCCAACTCCTGAAACTAACAAGAGGGGGAGCTGCTGGGAGTCTGTGGGTGGAATTACTCCAATAAAGAGGTCCTGCTGGGCCCTGCACCCTTGCTGAGACCTAAGCAGCTATAGCAAGGCACCATTTTCAAGCTAGCCTTTGGGAAATTTCCCACTGTCCTGGGACCCAGCACTACCAAAACTGAGATAGGACAGCAACTTGAGCTGTCACTCATGGGACACAGGAAGAAGTCAGGAGCGATTCCACTCAGGGCTGGGAAGCAAGCAAACATGGGAAGCAGCAGACAGTGCCACAAAGCAAGCACTGCCAGTATCTCAGACAGGAATGGGGGCAGGGTGTGAGCTACCTCTGAGGATTGTTTGAAACCTGCACATGGGCTTCTGCGGGGAAGTGGGGTCCCACACTGGGACTGGAATATAAAGAGGACTGAGGGCAGACCTACTGTCTCCAGTGGAAGAGCCTCAGCATGGCTGCTGTTGCCTATTACCTGAGCACTCCACCTGAAACCAGAGCACCACCTGCCCCCGCCCCATGGCTAGTACCAGCTCTTACTATTTGGATGATGAGCACGAGGCCTTGCAGCCTAACTTCACCTACCCCTAAGATAGAGCACAAAGACTACGGTCTTGGGAATTACCCAACTCAATCCATCATTTAAGGTATGTAAACATTCTGTTTGGGGCCTGAGGTTGGGCCTAAATCCCCCGCCACTACAATTTCAGCTAGCACCTACATGCAAGATTGACCACCACCCCTACTAACATCTGAGCAAGCTACCCTGGAGGCCCAAGAATAAATCTGCTGGTAACTACCAATACAGGTGATGGCATACACTACCTGAACCACAAAAATAGGCACACTCAGTCTACCACTGCCACCACTGGGGACTGAAGACTGGCCCACCTAGCTTCCCAGTACCCAGAACAACTTCGCCACAGCTTCCACTAATAACCACACCAGAACTCACTAAGGAAATCACATATACTACTAATATAATTTACACACAAAGAAATCATACAGAGATTACACTAGTGCACACACCCAGAATCAAAGCCAAAGTGCCCTACTCAGCCAACAACATATATTCATCTTCAGAAAAAAATTCTCCTTGTATGAAAGTAAATTTGAAAATATGAAAAAGTGAAAGTTACACCAAAAGTGAAGATACTATGTATCACCAAAGAACACAGGAGACATGAAAAAGCAAGGAAGTATTACACCTCCAAAGGACTACAATAATTCTCCAACAATAGACCTTAATCAGAAAGAACTGTTCAAAATCTCATATAAAGAATTCAAAAGATTAATTTTGAAGAAGCTCAGTAGTATACAAAAGAATCCTGAAAATCAATACAAAAAAATCAGAAAAATAATTCAGAATATGAATAAGAAATTTACCAAAGAGATAGCTATCTAGAAAAAACCATATAGAAAATTCTGGAATGAAGAATTCATTGAAGGAAATATAAAATACATTTGAAAACTTCAACAACTGGCTAGGTCAGGTGAAAGAAAAAGTCTCAGGACTTGAAGTCAGGTCTTTTGAAGTAATCCAGTAAGATAAAAATAAAGAAAAAAGAAGAAAAAAGAATGAGCAAAGCTTTGTGACATTTAGGACAGCAGAAAGGAGATGAATTTATGAATTATCAATCTCCTGAGAGTGAAGAAACAAAGACAGGATTAAAAAACCTATTTAACAAAATCATAGATGAAAATTTCCCATATCCAGCAAGAGATTTAGGCATTCACATATAGAAAGTTTAGTAATCTCCTGGCAGATACAATGCAAAAATATATTCCCCATGGCATATTATATTCAGTTTGTCTAAAATTAAAAAGAAAATTATAAAAACAGTAAGACAAAAGCACCTAGCCACCTATAAAAGAAATCTCATTAAACTAATAGTAGATTTCTCAGCAACCAGAAAATAATTAACTCTACAACAAAACAAAACCTGACATATCAATAATTACCTTGAAAGTAAACAAATTAAATTTTCATCTTAAAAGATGTAAAGTTGCTGAATGGATTTTAAAATAATGATCCAACTACATGCTGCTTCCAGGAAACCAACATTGCCAGTATATATATAGTACTAGCTGTACTATATATATATTTACTACATATATATATATATATATATACACATATACATATAATGAAAGAAAAGGGATAGAAAAAGGTATTATATGCAATTGGAAACCAAAAGTGAGCAGAGTGGCTATGCCTATATCAAATAAAACAGACAAATAAGGTCATTAATAACGATCAAGGGATTAATCCAGCAGAAGGATATAACAATTCTAAATCTGTAAGCATCCAACCCTAGAGTACCCAGATTCATAAAGCATATAGTCACATATCACTCTACCTAAAGGGGAGATGGGCTACAGTAAAGTAGTTACAGGGGACTTCAATACCTCACAGTCAGCATTAGACAGATCATCTAGATAGAAAATCAACAAAGAGATACTGGACTTAAATTTTAGACTAAATGGACCTAACAGACATTTATAAAAACTCTATTCAATAATTACATGATATACATTCTTTTCATTAGCACATGTAACATCCTCCAGTCTAGACCATATATTCGGCCACAAAATAAGTCTGAACAATTTTTTTTAAATCAAAATCCCATCAAATATATTCTTAGGGCACAATGGAATATAACTAGAAAACAACATAAAGAGAAACTCTATTTTTAGTTCTCTAAGCGTTCTCCAGACGTCTTTCCAAAAGGAACGTATTAAATTGCATTCCCACCAGCAATGTAGAAGTGTTCCCTTTTCTCCACATCCACGCCAGCAACTCTGGTTTTGGGATTTTGTGATATGGGCTAATCTTACTGGAGTTAGGTGATATCGCAAAGTAGTGTTTGCATTAATGTATACAGCTATCATTTAATAAAAAAAAAAAAGAGAAACTCTAGAAACTATACAGATACATGAAAATTAAACTACTGAATACTGAATACTGAATACTACTAAATGATTATTTAGTCAAGGAAGAAATCTAGGTGAAAAATCAAAAAATTCCTTGAAACAAATGGAAATTCAACATATCAAAACCTATAGGATACAACAAAAGCTGTACTAAAAGGGACATTTTTATCAATAAATGCCTACATCAAAAAGGATAAAGATTATAAACTAATAATCTAATTATGCATTTTAAGAATCTAGAAAAGCAAGGACTAACCAAACCCAAAATTAGTAGAAAAAAAGAAATAATAAAATCAAACATGACTAAATGAAACAGACACAAAAAAGAAAAAATTCAAAGAACAAAATGAAAAGTTGATTCTTTGGAAACAAAATTAATAAACTGCTAGCTAGACTAACCAGGAAAAAAAGAGAAGATCCAAATCAACAAAATCAGAAATGAAAAGGAAACATTATAGCTGATATCACAGAAATACAAAAGAGCATCACAGACTATTATAAACAACTATATGCTGCCAAGTTGGAAAGTCAAGAAAAAATGTATAAATTCATGGAAACATACAACCTTTCAAGATGAAACCAGGAAGAAATAGAAAATCTGAACAAACCAATTATTGGTAGCAAGATTGAATGTGTCATAAAAAGTCTCCCAACAAACAAAAGTCCAGGACCAGATGGATTCACTGCTGAATTCCAACACCAAGAACTAATGCCACTCCTGAAAATATTCCAAACTATTCAAGTGGAAGAAATTCCTCTAACTCATTCTATGAGGCCAGCATTCTTCTGATTCAAAATCCAAACAAAGATACAGCAAAAATGAAAACTACAGGCCAATATCCCTGATGAACACAGACATAAAAATACTCAATAAAACCTTAACAAACCTAATCTAATAGAACGTCAAAAAGATAATACCTCATGATCTCGTGGAAACTATATCAGGGAGACAAAGATGGTTCAACAAATATAAATCAAACATAATACATCACATCAACAGAATGAAGAACAAAACCATGTGATCATCTCAATGGAAACAGGAAAAGTATTTGATAAAGTCCAACATGCCCTTGTGATTAAAACTCCCATGAAGTGATGTTGAAATGTGAGGCATATATCTCAAAATAATAAAGGCCATATATGTCAAACCCACAGCTAATATTATAATGAGTGAAGAAAAGTAGAAAGCCTTTTCTCTAAAAAGTGGAACAAGCGTACCCACTTTCACTACTCCTATTCAACTCAGTACTGGAATCCCTAGCCAGAGCACTTAAGCAAAATAAGAAATAAAAGACATCCAAATTGGAAAAGAGAAAGTCAAATTGTCCTTTTTTTGCTAATGATATGATCTTATGTCTAGGAAAAGCTAAAGACTCTGAAAAAAAACCTCTTAGTCTTGATTAATTTAGTAAAATTGTGAAATACGAAATTAATGTACAAAAATCAGTAGTATTTCTATATACAATAATGATCTAGCCAAAAGAAAACAATCTCATTTGCAATAGCTACACCCCAAAAAGGAATTAATATAATCAAGGAGATGAAATATCTTTACAAGAAAAACTATAAAACACTGATAAAAGAAATTGAAGATGACACAAACAAATGGAAAGATATCTCATGCTCATGGACTAAAATAATCAATATTATTAAAATGACCATATTGTCCCAAACAATCTACATACTCAATGCAATCTCTATCAAAATACCAACATATCAAAATGCCTTACAAAATTCTAAATTCACATGAAACTATAAAAGTGCCTAAACAACCAAAGCAATCTTGAGCAAAAAGAACAAAGCTGAAGGTAACTCATTATCTGACTTTAAAATCTATTACAAAGCTAGAGGAACCAAAATAGCATGGTATTGGCATAAGAATAGACAAATAAACCACCAGAATGGAATACAGGACCCAGAAATAAGCCACATATTCAAAGACAAATGATATTTGACAGAGCTAAAAAGAATTTATATTGGGGAAAAGACACCATCTTGAATAACCAGTGCTTGGAAAATTGAGTAGCCACATGCATAAGAATGAAATTGGACCCCTATCCTTCACCATATTCAATAATCAACTCAAAATGGATAAAAGGCTTAAATATGAGGCTTGAAAATATAAAAATGCTAGGAAATCCAGGAAAAATTCTGAATTTGGTCTACACAAAGAATTTATGACTAAGACCTCAAAAGCCTGGGCACAAGAGCAAAAATAGACAAACGGGACTTAGAGAAACTAAAGATCTTTGGTGTAGCAAAAGAAAAAAATAGAGTGAACAGACAACCTGCAGACTGAGGGAAACTATTTGCAAATTATTCATCCAACAGGGGACTAATATCCAGAATATACAAGGAATTCTATTTTTTTTTTTTTGAGACAATCTCACTACGCCACCCTTGGTAGGGTGCTGTGGAGTCACAGCTCACAGCAACCTCAAACAATTGAGATTAAGCAATTCTCTTGCCTCAGCCCCCCAAGTAGCTGGGACTACAGGTGCCTGCCACAACACCTGGCTATTTTTTGTTTGGAGTTGTCATTGTTGTTTAGTAGGCCCTGGCCAGGCTCGAACACACCAGCCTCAGTGTATGCAGCTGGCACCTTACTCACTGAGCTACAGGCGCCAAGCCCCAACAATATATTTTAAAAATGCTTAACACCACTAATCATCAGAGAAATACAAATCAAAACTACAATGAGATATCATTTTATCCTAGTCAGAATGGCTATTTTTTTTTTTTTTTTTGTAGTTTTTGGCCAGGGCTGGGTTTGAACCTGCCACCTCCAGCAAATGGGGCCAGTGCCCTACTCCTTTGAGCCACAGGTGCTGCCCCAGAATGGCTATTATTACAAAGACAAAAAAATAAATAATAGATGTTGATGAGGATGCAGAAAAAAGGGAACTCTTCTTCACTGTTGGTGGAAATGTAAACTAGTACAGTCTCTAATACAGTATGGAGATTTCTGATAAATCAAAAAGTAGACTTACCATTCAATCCAACAATGCCACTACTATGTATCTGCCCAAACGTTTCTTAATCAATGTATCAAAGGGGTACCTGAACTTGTGTGTTTATCACAACACTATTCACAGTAGCAAAGATGTGCACTCAACCCAAGTGCCCATCAGACAATGAATGGATAAAGAAATGTGATGTATATACACAGAATACTATATACACTATATACCACTAAATACTGGTATAACAGAATATGATCCAGCCATAAAAATAATGAAATCTTGTCATTTGTAGCAACATAGATGGAACTCCAGGTCATTACCATCAGTGAAATAAAGCAGCCATGAAGAAACAAATCTTGTATGTTCTCACTTAGATGTGAGAGTTAAAATTTTTGAACATATGGAGATAGAGAGTAGAAAAATAGATTTAAAAAGACTGAAAAGGGTAAAAGGGGAGTGGATAAAAAATGTGGGTAAAAGGATACAGACATACAGAAAGAGGAATAAATTCAATGTTTGATAACAGAATTGGATGACTATACTTAACCAAAACACCTTGAATATCATGCCTTGATCGCTATGCATTATATAAAAAACAAAAATTTTAATGTGCCCTATAAATTTGCACAATTTTTTTAAAAGCCTTACTTCCTCAAAGTAGCCTGCTACCCAATTTATGGTGCATTTACTTGCATACATGTTGATGGTCTTGCTCATCCTGGACTGTAAGTTCTGTGAAGATGAGGATTTAGTCTATTTTATTCAGCTGTATCCCAGCATCTAGAACTGTGCCTGATATATAGTAGGTACTCGATATGCATTTAATGAGTGAATGAATTTATAGAATGCATGTCTTCTACCAGGTTTCTGGGGTCAACAATATATCTCAATGATAAAAGAAATTTGGTCCTTCCCATCAAGCACCCTAGAACCTAGGTCCACACTGTCTAAAATAGTAGCATTCGCCACCGGTAGCTACTGAGTTCCTGGAAAGGTAGCTGTACAAACTGAGAATGTGCAGTAAGTGCAAAATGCACAGGGGATTTTTAAGACTTAGTGTTCTTTTAAAAATGTAAAATATCTCAATTTTTATATTGACTGTATTTGAAATAATATTTATATATATTAGGGTAAATAAAATATGATGAAAATTAATTTCACTTGGGCAGATAGTAAATGGATTATTTTTAGATAATGGGTTAAGAAGGAAAAGATTTAAAATAATAATTATTATCAACGAGATGCTATAGGAAGGTTAAGTGAGGGATAGTTTTTATAACCTGGAAGTTCAAAGCCTGCTCAGGGGAACTGATGTATCAAGTATGCTTTAAACTTCACAGCAAAGCGTCTCAAAATTTAATGTGCACACAAATCACCTGGAGATTTTAACATGCGGACTCTGATTTAATCAGTCAGGGAAGAGGCCTGAGAGTCTGTGGCTCTTACACGATTCCACGTGATGCCAATGTGGAGGCTTCCTGGACCACACTTTGAGTAGAAAAGATTCAAATGTCTGTTTAGAGTTGGCCAGGTGAAGAATGAGAAGCAATTGGAACCATTAGAAACCTTACCCAAGACCGTTTGTCTTTCTGCCAACTGGGGGAATATCTGGCCCCTAAGCTGCTAAAGATGCATTTGAAAGTTTTCCCATTGCCCAAGGTGCTGCTCCTGCCATGGATACCAGAAGAAAATGAATCAGAGACAGTGTATTTGGGAATTCATATGAGGTATAATTGACTAAAACATTTCCAAGCAGCAAAATTACACAGGTTGAACCTGAGACTTGAACTGCTACAACTTCAGTCCCAAAAGCAGACCCTCTGCTGCGTACATCCTGTTCCTGTTCCTTCAGGCTGCCACTTGGATTGTGGAGTTCCCTGAGGGGGAATAAATTTGGAACTTAGAGTCTAGATAGCCAGTGACTCAACCTAAGTGGTTCTCTTGCCACTCACCTCTGCTTCAACAAGGGGGTTCTGAAGCTTGCAGTGAAAGAACACTAGGCAGGTCAGGGGATTTACGTAGCCTTCTCTCCCTGGAGTGTTCAGGAGGAAGTGAGGTAGAAGAGGAAATGTCGTCATTAAGAGGAAATGTCATTAAGAGGAAATGTCGGCAAACAAGAAGAATTTCAAGAACTTTGAAGGTGGGTCAGATGTAAGATCCCTTGGATCTTGTTATTGACTTGTTCAGAGCTGTTCCACTGGGGTATCGGGATCAGAAGTCCAATCACAGGAGACTGAAGAAGAAATGAAGAGTGAAGAAAGTAGATGAAGTGAAGGTGTTAACTTCAAGAAAAAAATATGGTGAAGGAGGCTAGGAGTGGGACAGCGGTTAGAGGGAGACATGGCTATGAAAAGGCTTGGTGGCTTTGGGGGGGGTGGTTAGAGGGTGACATGGCTATGAAAAGGCTTGGTGGCTTTGGGGGGGTGGTTAGAGGGAGACATGGCTATGAAAAGGCTTGGTGGCTTGGGGGGGGTGTTTCTTTATTTTCAGTTGTTTTGAAATGGGAGCATATTTTCTATTACAAAATGGAAAACAGGTGAGTTTGAAATAATTTGTAAATTCTAGAGGCTAGAGTCTGGCGTCTGGGGGAGAACTTTTCATCTATGGTGATAATATACACCATCGCCCCCCTCCAAAGTCACATCACATAATGAGACACACACACATACACACTCAGGTTATTTTTGGACTATAATTATAAAATCCTGGCATTTATCTCAATTGTGAATTCTAGTATAATATGACAAAAAGATCACTTTCTTAAGGGATCAAAGACCCCAGTTATAGTCCTGTGGTTTTCCAAGTTGTTTTAAGTCATGTGTCCTTCTGAGATTTGAAACCTTACCTAAAAATGTAGATAGCTGATCTAGATCAGGAATGACATCTTTTATACCATCTCTGATACATAGATAGAGGTTGCTTGGTATGCTATTCTGAAAAGATTTCTGAGACTGTGTCTAAGTTAAAGAAAGAATATTTTAATAGGTTAGCAATGTCTGCCATGGGCAGGAAAGCAGTAGTGCTGTTTGCCATTTCTGAACTCCTGAACTAGAACATCCCATGATTCATTAAATGCATTACCATCCTGTCATACATCACGGCTTTGGCCTAGTAAAACTCTCTGTAGCCATTTTTACCCCATATTTAGTCCAATCCCCATTATTGTTTTACTATGGAAATGGGATCTGACATCACTATCTCTGTGATTCTATTCAGAAACTAGGCCTGTTCTTTTCTGTATATATTTCTGATAGGTTTCTATAATAGTCATGCCATTTAGGGAAATAAATCAGTGGTTTTAAAACTGCCATCAGATATTTAGTACTGTTTTTTAGGTTTTGTTGTTGTTATAGCTGCTATTGTTGATTTTACTGTGTGAGGCTCCAAATAGAGTCTACACTTTCGATGTGACAGAACTCATTTTTGAGAGCCAGCTCTATTGGTCCCTTTTTTCTGAATGCAAATGTCATATTTACAGTGTTTCCAACTCTCCAAGTGAGGGGTCCAATGCCCTATCTTTTATGTCAGGGTCCATTGCTCTACAGGCATAACCATGGAATGCATGACAACTAATTCTCTAGGGCACAGTAATAGAAGGATCTCCCTGGCTCAGCCACCCCCAAACTCTCCAAGGTATTTCTTTTTTAACTGGCTTCCATAAATACAGCTCTCCTTACACAATCAAATAGACTCAGACCCTGCCCTTAGCACATGAAACTTCTTTTTTATCTTGTGGCCTGTGACTTCTGTAATATTATCTGCCCACAACATTGTCAAGGGGCTCAAACAAAATTCAAACCAAAGCTATTTTGTGAAGTCTTGATCATTATCTCTATAAATGATTTTATTGCTTGTTTTACTCTCCTCACTAGCATAGAGGCCCTAAATGGAGAAGGGCAAAAATGTAACTGCCTGTGGAAATGTACAAAGTCAAAGAATCACAAAGTCAATTTATGGAAATTTTAGCAAAACACTTTCAAGCTCAAAAAGCTTGCAAACTTTGTCCTTAATATCTCTTGTTTTTGTGAGGAGCATTTTTATTTTTAAAAACATTTTATTTAATGCAAACTGTGAAGAGCCCCTTGTCTTTCTCCCCTCAGAAGGTGGTCAGGCAGTGATTGTCTGCAAACAGAGATTCCTTCCCAATTGTTCTTTTACTCCGGGGAGGAACTCCACTAACCTGGTGCTTCCTCTCCATTGCCTCTCTTTGACATCTCCCTCTCCTCTGTAGTCATTTTCATCTCATTGCCTTTTTCAGCATTTGGAGAATCTCTGGACCTAGTCCTCTGTATTACTAATGCAATTATCCACAGGGTTCCACTGTGCTTTTTACTTTTCCTAATACATTGTAAGATTCTGCCAACTCATGTTTTATTTCAAAGCCATCATTCTTGTTTCTATCTGGCATCTTTTTTATTTCTGCCTTCCTGTAAGCAGGCTTACTTTTGATATTTATTGTCTTATCTCATCTTTAATCTCATGTTTCATAGAATCCAGGCTTAATTGAATTTTATTGAAAGGACAAGCAGATGTTGCCTTAAATTACTTTTGTTTCCTACGGTAAATCTTTCTCCAAGTATGTCCTTCCTTTGCCTTCTGTGAGTTCTGTTCTTCTTTTATGCTTCGGAGTCTTTTCATAGACCCCAAATTGAAGTGTGTGGGTTTTTCCTACAATTTACTCAAATTAAAAAATGAGAATTCTACACTAGCCTGAAATCTCCACCAGAAACAGGTGTAATAAAATGCTAAAATGAGACTGATTTCAGTTTCGTCAAAAGTCCCCAATTTACCAGGTGCAATCAGGACCAGCTACATAATTTGCTGGACTCAATCCAAAGTGAAAATGCAGAACTGCTTGTTCAAAAATTATTAAGAAGTCCAAGATGGGCACAGGACAGCATTAATTCAGGCCTTCTGAGCAAAGAGCCCTGTGTAACTGCAAATGTCATATGTCCATGAAGCTAGTCCTGGGGGAAAACGATCTTCACAATTCAAAGCAGTATGCTGGACCACCAAGTAGGACTCAGAAGAAGGGGTCTGCAAGCTGGATTTTCAAATCTCAGCCCCTCACCCACCTAAAAGGTGGGTGTTAAGGTTGAACTGGTTGAAGAGTAACTTGGAATTTGGAACTTGGATTTCTCTAAAGCTAAGTACCAACGCACTGTGACAACCCCGCACCTCAGTGGGCATGGCTGCAGGGAGATCCCTTAAACAGTTTTACACAGGAGGGAACTGCAAGGGGCAGGGAAGGAGCAGCCTCACCCTCATCCAGAGAGGTGTAGTAGTGGGTTCCTGGGTTACGTCTCTGTAATTGTGTAAAGGGCTCTGGGAAAGAGAGTATTGGTTTTGAATGTCAGCCAAGGCAGCAGATCCTGGTAATGCCAGTCAAGAATGCCCTTTCCTGCCCCTGCCTCCTGGTCTGAGAGTGAAGTCAAAGAAGCCGGCAGAGCAAGAAGAAGAGAGAAGAAAAACTTTAGGTTGAGGTTTCGACTATTGCCCAGTACTGCCTAAGACTGCTTTGTGCTCTCAGGGAATTTCTATTACAGTAAAACCTCCACAGTTGACCCCTCCCTACATTGACCACCTCCTTCAGCACACCGGATGTCTGTAGACTGGACATGCACCACACGTACACATCAGTAGAGTAGACCTAGTTCTTTATATTGACCACCTTATGTTGACCAGTTAGTCACAGTCCCTTGGGTGGTCAACTCACAGAGGTTCTGCTGTGTTTGAGAATAACCGGGCCAGCCACAAGAACAACATCATGAGCTTGCACAGAGTGGCTTTATAATTGGGTCTCTTCAAGTTCTGCTTGTTTCCTGGGGACCTCACGTTGGATCTTTAGAATGAGCACCAGTCGCCCTGGTTTATGATCCTGCATCACAAGGAGGGCAGCAGGATCCTGGTGCCAGGCCTGGTGGGACGTCTCTCCCGCCTCAGGAGATTCTCCCAGCTCCCTACCACCACCTTTGTAGACCCAATACACCTCCCCCCCGCAGCAGGCTCAATTTCCCATTACCCTAAACCCAAAGAATCTGCTGATTTTGAGAAGTTGCCTTCAAAGCTTTCACGTCAGGAAGAGCCTCCTCTAATTCTGTTCCCAAAAGTTGGGGGGCAGGTTGCTACTGTCCACACCAAGTGATAGCGGCTGAGAATGTGCACCACTGGGGATCCCCACTCAGGGTAACCTTTATCCAAACCTCTTTTGTGTACTACCCCGACTGGCAAATGTCTGCCATAACCTGCCCTTCAGCCCACGCCTCCCTCCAGCCCAAGGCCCTTCTGCTCTGAGTTAGAGCTCACCAGAAAACTTCAATTAGGGCACTGGACCCCAATCTTGACTGCCCATCAGAATCCCTGAGGAGCACTGTAGACACAAATGCCTGTGCCTCACCCCTGACCAGCTGATAGCAGGCGACTGGGAGTAGGGCTCAGACATGTGGGCTTTGCATTCCTCTCCAGGCAATTCTAATGTGCATCCAGATGACTCACAGGTTATCCCATTTTTTGCTGAATTCGGTGTCATCTTGCAGAAATCCCTCATCGTCTTTGACATGTGGATGACAATGTTTCCTATTTTTCAATGCTGACATGTTTTTTTTTTTTTCAAATTATTATATTGAGATCAATTTAGATTTGTCTGCAATACAAGGAAGACTCTCCTAACTGTCAGTGTTAGGAAATAGCTGTATAATATAAGGAAAATATGAAATCTTTCTCCTTGGAGCTTATAAAAATAAGCCAAAGTCACCTTATTTTCTGCAGCTGTTCAAGTGTACAGTTACTAGTCCCAGGTCCTGTTTAAATGCTATGCATTTGCAATGGAATCCTAATTAATCCCAGAAGTAAAAGTTCCTCCATCATTAGGAACTCTTCATGGGCAATCCTTCCTTAGTGAAGAGACAGAAATGAAGAGTTGTCCCTATGAACAATACACAAACTTAGAAACCTTTGTAATCCAAGTTCCACTTCTCTCCAGAATTGCAATATTTTATTGATGTTTGAATTAGGAAAATATATTGCTTATTTTAAAAGGTAAATTCAAGACTGCCAGAAAATGTAAGCCGTCTCCCAGAGGAATAAAATTGATTGTGATGTCTGTCCCATGTAAATTTAGGAATTAAAATGGAAAGACCACAAAACATAGTAGACTACTTTCAGCCTTTTACTTGCCTTTGTCCGTTATCCTGAGCATCAGCAATTATTGTCACTGTGCCTTAATAAGCTCTCACATTTGTCCACTCTTTAGGGGACTGCGTCTGCATTTTCTCTAGGATTTTGTTCACCTTCATTTACCTTCAGAGCTTGCGATGGAAATCGCACTGTCTCAGATACCTGGCTTCTTCGTGAAGGTTTTCTCTATCCCAAGTACAGCAAGCAGATTGCTTTGTTTTCTTGCCATCCTGAGCGCTATCCAGGTGCTGAACACAAAAGGCCGTGCGTGAATAAATGATGAAACCAAGTTTTAGCTCAGAGCTTGCTGTGTTTCATTTGCATACGTATAATGTCAGATTCATTATTCATGAGCATATGCTACAATGGCCCTCCCCTTACAGCTCAATCCTCCACTGCCTCTGACTCTCAGATGTGCAAGATGAACCATCTCTCCTGCAGCTTGGAGCAATTTCTCCTTTCTGAGTGCACAGTGGAGTGATGGCCCTATTTTTTATGCAAGTGTAGCTCCTTAGATGCATAACATTTACAACCTTCCATAAAATAAAACTGAAGGTTTTGATACTGAAAGTTGTAAGCATATTGGGTCAACAACAACAAAAATAAAAATTAAGGAGCAAGGATTCCCCTTAGAATTCGGGTGGAGGGAAGCACTGGTCTATTTGTAGACAGAAGAGATCAATTACAATGCAGCATTTCAGGAGACATGCTGGGAAGCCTTTCCTAATTAAAAAATATCTCTCCTAGATTAGGTGTGATAGTTAATTTCATGTGGCAACTTGACTGGGCTTTGGGATTCCCAGATAGCTGTTAAAACATTATTTCTGGATACGTCTGTGAGTGTGTTTCCAGAAGAGATTAGCATTTGAATCAGTGGACTGAGTAAAGCAGATTGTCCTCCCCAGTGTGAGTGGACATCACCCAGTCCACTGAGGGCATAACTGAGATAAACAGGCAGAAGAAGGACAAAGTCACTCCCTCTGAGCTGGGACATCGGCCTTTTCCTGCCCTCAGACAGCAGCACTCCTGGTTCTCAGGCCTTTGGACTCTGCAGATGGCAGAGTATGAGACTTCTCAGCCTCTATAGGAGGTGAGCCAATACCTATAATAAATCTCTTTATATATGTACATATACAATACACACACACACACACACACATATATATATTTCTATTAGTTCTATTTCTTTGGAAACCCTAAAACATGAAAGGCTACAACAACTGCCTCTCAAGCTTGTATTACACTATTAAAAATCAGGAAACATTGTCTCTTACAAGGAAAAGCTGCTTAGGAAGAATGACACAGTGGACCCTGTGACTTACTTTAGTAGATCACTGTCCTCTCTATTGATAGACAAACCTACTCTCACATCACGCTGTCTATGTGCCAGGGACTATTATCGGTGTCTTCTACATACTAACTCGTGCAGTTCTGAAAACAGCCCCCTGACACAGGTGCACTCCCTCCTCCCCCTCCTCCTCATCATCATTTCTACCATCTCCACCCTCTTGCTCAAAGTCATATGCCAGTGGCAAGATTTGAACCCCTATAGCCTGGTTATAAAGTTGGAATTTAAGCATTATACTGCAAGTTCCCTGGAGGATGACACATGTACAAGGGGTTTATGTCTGGATAACAGAGAAAATAGAAAATATTCTGAAAATAAGACATACAAAGGAAGTCTGGGGGTGTGCAGTGGCAGAGCACTCAGTTTACTATTGACTGTGATCTTCCCTCTAATTCAATTACTTCTGTCCTTATCTCCTGCCTGACTCCCCCTCACTACCTCTATTCCCACTACTCTGGCCTCCCTGCAGCCACTGGAACATGCCAGAAGTCCTCCCACCTCAAAGTTTTTGCACTTACTGCTCCCTCTTCCTCCCATGCTCAGAAATCCACAGGTTCTTCTCTTTATCTCTTTCCATTGTCACCTCATCATATGAGTCTTATCTCATCCCCCAAGACAAAATAGCACCATGCCATCTGTTCCTCCAACCCAGTATTATTTTTCCCCAAATTCATTTTGTTCATAGTACTTATCACTGTCTGACATACTGTACATTTACTCACTTATTTGTTTATTAGCTGGCTCCTACAACCACCTGCCATTGGAATGTAAGCTCTAGCTGGTTTGGTTCACTGCTGTACTGCCAGCACCTAGCACTGTGCCTCCCACCTTAGAAGCTCAATACACATTTTTTAAATGAGTAGATTAGTGACTGTGAACTGCATACCTTACAGTTCTTCCAATGATGACCTCCAACTGGAAGATAAAATTTGAGACATCTTATAGTTCTGCCGTGTTATACTTGGTTATATCTGTCTAGGGCTATAATTTAACAAGACTCATTGACAAATTAAATCACTGAATCTTTTTAACATTGATAAGCCTAGACCAGATGTGTTTTTAGATGGAGACTAATGTAAATGTTACTGCACAAGTGAAAAGTTTTGGGCAGAGGTATTGACATGGTCTTACTAGTACAGATCTTAGAATCACTAGGCATGAGATCCACAGGGAGATAAACGTAAAAAATGGACCAGGTGTTGCAGAAAGGATGAAAGTCTTACAGCTAGACCTGGGTTCAGACCCTGGTTCTGTTGTTTATCATTACATGACAGTGGGTAAATTAATTAACCTCACTGGGCTTCATTTTCTCATCTATAAAACAAGAAGAGATAGCAATGCGGCGACATTGACTTTGCGAGACTATTGAGAATAAAAAGTCAGCCAATATAAGTAAAAGTGTTTAGCACAAAATAGCTTCCAAGTTTTTCCCCTGAATTTCATGCAGAAGTGCAAAATTTAGTGAGAGCTTGGGAGCACTGAGCAATCAAACAAGATTCGTTGCTTAAAAACAATTTTTTTTTTCTTTTTTTTGCAGTTTTTGGCCGGGGCTGGGTTTGAACCTGCCACCTCCGGCATATGGAGCTGGCACCCTCCTCCTTTGAGCTACAAGCACCTCCCTTGAAAATAAAATTTTAAAAACAAAATTTACAGAATCTCCAACCAAAGACACATATAACTGATCTTTTTTTTTTCCTTACAGCTCCTGTGGTTTCACTTCATTAATTTATTACAAAATTAATTTATTTACTGGGCTCTCACTAAACACCAGGTATCACCACTTAGAGATTGTTTCTTATTAGCTCTTTTCTGATGTTTAATACTACACTGGTAAAGGACGCTTTAGTGCTCTTACCTCTCTAAGAATGCAAATGTAGGATGAAAAACATTGTCAGAACTTCAGGTGTTCTGAGTTTGATAAGGAAAATGGGGATACTGTTTGTTGTTACTGAATCAAAAATACCTAAAGAAAAACTTTGTGTTTTCATTATGAGACTAAATCTATGGATAGCAAAGAGTAGATGATGTATTCTGCAGCATCGAGCAGAATGAAATGATTAGTTTGGGCTCAGAGTCATTTGTTCTTTTAGTTTATGCCTAACCACTGTCTACTTCTCTCATGGGACAACTAACTTCCACACGCATGGCCTCAAATCTATGAAAAGGAGAAATGTTTCTTGGAGAAGAGCCTTATTTTTTTATTAATTAGGTCTCTCCAGGCTTGGTATGTTCCCTGTCTTCCCATTTCTGTTGAGGAACAGACTGGCTCAGGGCTGTTATATGACAGATCTTTATTGGCAGAACTGCATGAACAGAAGACTTTCATTTATGTCAAGGGATTCAAGGAGAGAGGTATTCCCACCAATTCAAGGAAAGGACCACCAAAAGTCACAGCCGAGGCAATGGGGGATGCTAGCTTGCATTCCATAGCCCTCATTCACCTTCTAGCTACATGAATCGTTTCTCTCCTAGGGTGGACAAATCAGAACTATATCAGCCCTCTCTCTACTCCACTCTAAGCTTGGAAGGTATTGAGGGTGGTCTAAAAAGTCAAATTCTTCTCCCAGGTCTTATAAATTATTGCTGAGAGAGTTGGAACTACATCTGCACCCTTCTAATCATTGGCAATTGCTCTTTTCACAACATTCTTCCTTCTCTCACCCAATGGCCCACATGCTGGGCTACTGTGCATTTTTTCTGTCAAAGTTGTACTTTTATTTTATAAGCCAGGGGTTCCCTCAGTGACACCTCTTGAGGATGGTATAAGTGTAAAGAGCATGTAGAAAAATTGTTCTAAGAAAACCCCTAAGGTAGGTAGAAATTATTCCTTCCCATGACTATAATGGTTCCCACTTGTGTGATGGGGAAAGTGAAAGTTTTCAGGGGCTTGTGAAATGAAAATAAGTGCAAAGTCTATAGGTTACTATGAAAGAAATGAGTCACTTTTAACAAGCTAAACTTCTGGGAATTGAAAACAATTTTGTTTAAAATGTTTAGAAGTTTTTTATTTTGTTAGCAAATGGACCCCCTGACCACTATCTCTGCTATCACTATATAAAAAGAAAACATGTTGGCTCAGCACCCGTAGCACAGTGGCTACAGTGCTGGCCACATGCACTGAGGCTGGCAGGTTCGAACGTGGCCCAGACCAGCTAAACAACAATGACAACAACATCAACAACAACAAAAGAGCCGGGCATTGTGGCAGGCTCTTGTAGTCTCTGCTACTTGGGAGGTTGAGGCAAGAGAATTTCTTAAGCTCAAGAGTTGGAGGTTTCTGTAAGCTGCGACACCACAGCACTCTACTGAGGGTAACACAGTGACACTTTGTCTAAAAAAAAGAAAAGAAAGAAAGAAATATGTTGACACTTTATATTTTCTTACAGGTCCTTTGTTTCAAAAATATTCTAACCCTATAGAATTACCTCTGAATCTTATTGCTGGAGATTAAATCAATAAGATCTTAAGAGTATATGAAATTCTCATAAAGTGAAATCTTTCAAAAAATACCAACAGTCTTTAGTACCTTTAGACCTATATCATAGACCTATGACTTTCATTCACAATAATCTAACCCAAAGTTTTATTAATCCCAAATTTTCATGTGGTATCCAATTTTCTTTACTCTTTAATTTATGCAAAACTTTTGGTTTATTTTAAAGCTGTATCACTTTCGGAGATCTCTTTATTCTCTCTTCACCAGCACTGAAAATTGGCCCCCATTATTTGGATCATGTGGAAGGATTCTGGCACACTTTGGAAAAGACACAACTGGGCTTCAAATCTGGAGAAGTGAATTTAATAAATGTTGGGTGTGGCCCAAGAATTCCTTTCTGTTAAGCTCCCAGGTAATTCTGTTGGGCAGCCATATTCAGGAAATCATAGTATTCAAGAAATCATAAATCATATAATATAACACAATTATATTGTGTTATGTGCACAACTCAGTAAAACCACACTGAGATATTGTGAGTGCTGAAGATCTAAATAGAAACTTATTCCTATGTAACAATCTCATTGTGCATGATTTACATTCAAGTTCAGGAAAAGCATACATGACCGTCTATATTGGACCCTCATGAACTTATGGTCTACTTTGCTAATTTGTACTTTTATGCTCTTGAACTCAAAATACCATGTAAGAAGCCTGTGAAGTAGGCTCCTCCATTACCTGAGCCCCCTCCAGCATGAACAGAAAGGCTTTCAGTCTGCATTCCAGAGGCTACTCCAGTCATCTTAGGTCTCTTAGAACAAAAATTACAGCCTTCCCCTAACCTATAATTTCATTGCCTGGCTTCTATGTCCAATGGTATTTTCCAAAGAGGGCCTCAACAATATCTCCCATCCCACATTGCATGTCTGACCCTACCCTAGCAAGAAATGAAGTCTAGCCCCAGCCACGATGCCAAAACAAAAGAAGCAGAATCAGCACCACTTACCCCTGCCACAGCAGCCCCCATTACCAGAGCGGGAAGAGACTGGAGATGAGGAGGATGGAAGTCCTGTCAGACCACCAGCCTTCTAGGCCCTCCCTGCATGGCCAATGGAAAACCTGGTGACCCCAAGTCAGGAAATCATAGAGTAGGAGAAGATACTTGGAGCAAATATAACCAATAAAGATCTCATATCTAGAATGTATAAAGAATTCACCCAGACAAGCTATTAGGAAACTTGATAAAAGACCAGAACACACACCTTATAAAAATGGAGATCTAAATGAACAAGAAATGTGAACAAGTATACTCAATATCATTAGTCATCAAACAAATACAAGATAAAAACACACTGCTTTGAAATTGGAAATTTTGCACGCTGCTGGTGGGATTGTATAATGGTGTAATCACTATGGAAAAGAGTATGTTGGTTTCTCAAAAAGTTAAAAATAGGGGTACAAGTGAATCTTTCTAAAAGCAGAGTATGAACTTAGTTAACTCAATAACTAAGAAAATGACATGAAGGTTATCTTGACCAGAGTATGAACTTAGTTAACTCAATAACTAAGAAAATGACATGAAGGTTATCTTGACCAGTTTGATGAGAGTATTTCAAAATGTACATGAAAACAGCACACTGTACCCCATGATTGCATTAATGTACATAGTTATGCTATGAGAAATAAAAAAAATAGAAAATAAAGTTAAAAATAGAACTATAATAGGACAGTCCCACTTATACCCCCCAAACTGGAAGTAGGATATTCAAGAGATAATTGCACATCCATGTTCAGCAGTACTATTTACAATAGCCAAGAGATGGAAGCAACCCAAACGCCCATTGACAGAAGAATGGATGAACAAAATGTGGTGCATTCATACAGTGGAATACTATTCAGCCTTGCAAAAGAAGAAAATGCTGTCACATACTACAACATGAATGAACTTTGAGGACATTAAGCTAAGTGAAATAGAAGATAAGTACAGTGGGCCAGGTGTAGTAACTCATCCTATAATCCCAGAATTTGAGGAAGCTGAAGCAAAAAGATTACTTGAGGCCAGGAATTTGACAGCAGACTCAGCAACATAGTGAGACACACACACACACACACACACACACACACGCCCAACCCCCATCCACAAAAAATAGAAAGATTATCCAGGCACAGTGACACACTTGTAGTCCCAGCTACTCAGGAGACTGAGAGAGGAGGATCACTTGAGACCAGAAGTTTGAGGCTTCAGTGATCTGTGATTACACCATTGCACTCTGGCCTGGGTGAGAAAACAAGACTCTATCCCTAAAAAGTAAATCTTTTAAAAAGGCAGATATTGTACAGTTCCACTTATCTGAGGTGACTGAAGTCAAATTCATAGAAACAGTAACATAGTGGTTACTAGGGGATGGGGAAAGAGGGATTGAGGAAAGAGAATTGTTGTTTAATAGGTTCAGAGTTTCAGTTTTGCTTAATAAAAAAGTCCTGGAGATCTTTTTCACAACAAGATGAATATACTTAACACTGCTGAACTGCACGCTTAAAAATAGTTAAGATGGTAAATTTTATGTTACGTATTTTTACCACAGTAAAAGATAAACTAAACCACCACTATTAACACTCATCAGAATGGCAAAATTAAAAAAAGGCTAACAATACTAAGTATTGCCAAATCAAAGGAACTGCTGGTAGGAGCCTAAGTTGATATAAACACTTAGAAAAAAAGAAAGTTTGACACGATTTATTAAACTGGAGCATGCATATACTTCAAAAAACAAAAAAGAAATGAAGTCTACTTCTCAGCTTGCTTGAATCTGGGTGGGCTTTGAGACTGCTTAGAGCAATAGAATGCAGCAAAGGTGGCACAGAGGACTAGAAGCTCTCCTCTGGCCTCTGGGGACACTCCAGCTGCTGTGTGAGAGAAGCCCAAAGCACATGGAGAGGCCATGGGAAGTGTTCCTGTCCACAGCCTCAACTCACTAAGCACTGCACTAAGCCCTCAGTCGACATGTGAGTGGACCATCTCACATGTCCAGCACAGACAAGCTTTCAGAGAACTGCAGCCTCAGACAACGTCTGATGGCACCTGCATGAGAGACCTGATGAGAGAACCGTCCCGCTAACCTAGTCAAGCAACAGAAAGAACTGCAATGATGAGAAAATATTTAAATCACTAAGTTTGGGGTGGTTTCCTGTCCATAAATAAGTTACTGGGAAATGTCCTCTTGTAGATTTTGGTTCTAGGTCTTGATTTATAATTTTCAGTTCCCTGCTCTGAACCTGCTTATTTAAAGACCAAACAACTGTTGATTCCTGACTAGTTCCACTTCCCTGTCCCTTAGTTTTTCTTACACAGCTGCAGTCACTGGGCACCCATCGCAGTTCACCTTCCCCATATTCTGGACCACACCAAAGTCTTAACTCCTTGTCTCGATGGTTCTCTAGCAACAAACCTTCTACCAATAAATCTTAACTTTGACTTCACATTGAAATCACTTGAGAAATATGAAAAAAAATATGCATGGTTACTGGTTCCCACTCTAGAGATTCTCATCTAATTCTCTGAAACATGGTTTCTTCATACTGGCGCTCTTGACATGTTGGGCTGGATAATGTGTTGTGAGAGGCCATCCACTGTACTGGGGAATGCTTGGCAGGACCCTGGCTTCCACCCACTAGATACCAGCAGCAATTTTAGAGTATAACAACCAGAATTCGCCACAGATGTGCCAAATGTCCACTGGGGGTGCAAAATCATTCCCTGTTGAGAACCACTGTTTTAGGGTTTAGCCTGAACATGAAGATATCTCAAAACTCAAGTGATTTACTGTGCAGGTGAAGTGGACAAGTGCTGATGTAGAGCAGCACCACTCCTCAAATTTAAGGGTGTATAAGGGACCCTGGGGATCTTGTTAAGATATAGATTATGTCAGTAAGTGGGGGGTGGACCCAAAAGCCTGCATTTCTAATAAGCTCCCAGGTGATATTGTCATGGTGCTTGGTCCATACATCCAATAGCCAGGAAGCGGACGCTGCGATCTGCCTGAGGGCACCTTCACCTGCAGACCCCAATGCCTTACCCTGATTGCCCCCAGAGAGAAGCAGCTATGAGTGATTGTCAAAAGAAGGTACCTGTGTCCTCCACAGTGAGCAAAGATGCCTGAAAACACGGTAGCAGCAAAATCACATCAAGTAAATTGTTCACTTCTTAGGGATCAGTGTGCCGCAAACTGCATATTGCATTTCACCAGGGCAGAAGCTGCCAGCAGATTAGGGGGAAACTTCTGCACGCTTTGCTGCTTGCTGTTGCCAAGGTGGAAAGCCAAACAATGCCTTGAGCTGCCAGCCTTTTTCAATAATGTGCTTCACGTTGCCAGTCGAGAGAAAGGCTATATGGGACCCAGGGATTTCCCCGCTGCTCCAGCCCATCTCCAGCATTTTAAAGTCCACAGCTTTAACATATGTCGTGGGGGTTAAACAAATGAGTCAAGAGAGCAGATTTTTAGTTTGAGCAGGGATTTCAGGAAGTCAATTCTTGCTCCTACAGGACAGAGGTCAAGCTACAATGGAGTCAAGACAGACTATCTTTCTGGAATTTACACAGAACTGTGGAAAGGTTAAATCTCCCTCCACTTGCAACTCAGGAACACAGAGGGTTTGCACGAAAGTGCTCTGCTTTGGCATCTGTCCAAGAGAAATGCTATCGTTTCACTCCAGAGGTATTTATTTGCACTAGAATCACTTTAGAAGTATGTACTCTCTCACCTATAAATTTAGCCAAGGACTTGAAGAGGCTAGAAGCTAAGGATTCTTCCAGGCATATTATTTGAATCCTACTGGTTCCAAAGTAGATAAAAGGCATCTGGTTGTTTGGGGATCCACAATGGACTACAAATTATATCTGTAGATTCTCTAATTGGCTCAGTGTGTGAAATGCAATATTTGTCTGTGTTAAGTCTTGTCACCTAAAAAAGGAAAAAATATAGGAGGTGTAAGTTAATCTTGACTATCCAGAGAAACTTTTTTTTTTTTTTGAGAGACAGAATCTTACTATGTCACCCGCAGTAGAGTGCTCTGGCATCACAACTCACAGCAACCTCAAATTCTTGGGCTTAAGCAATTCTCTTGCCTCAGCCTCCCAGGTAGCTGGGACTACAGGCACCCACCACAATGCCCTGCTATTTCATTTCAGAGAGTACTTTGAGTGTACAAACTGCAAGAGAGATTTCTCCTCTTCTACTTTTCTTTATGTCCATATGAAACAACTCTAAAGAAACTTTAAACATATGAACACTGGTTAATTCTAAACAGATTTTCTACTCTGAAACCCATACCTACTTCCTTACTATGGAGAAAGAGATCGACAGTGATCAGATTCTCGTTTACCTCTTTTTCTGAAAATGCTATATACAATCAGACTCTTTAATTGGCCTCTGGCTGCCTCTCCAGGATCCTCTCACTATTCTTCAACTGGGGGTGATAAAGCATGCAGGGACATTGAGCAACGCCTGGAAACACTGTTGTTTGTTACCACTAGGGTGTTGCTACAGGTATTTTATGGATAGATTCTAGGGATGCTGCTAGATGCCCTGCAAAGAATTATCTGACCCCAAATGTCAGGGATGTTGAGAAATCTCGTCTTAGATTTTCAGAAGTTTGAAAAAAAAAACCTCAACAAGCCTACTGGAGGCTGCAGGCTTCATATTAGAATTCTATTCTGACATAGAAGTCAGAAAAAGGGGAAGAGCAAGATGCAAGATGCCTATAAGTAATTTCTTTGCTTCTCCCCAAGGACAGAGATCTCATCCTCTGTTACACCAGAGGATAACAGTGAGTGAGTCATAGTAGGTGCTTCATAAATATTTGTTGAAGGAATGAATAAATCCCACCCCTCATTAAACCCCACCCTAGTTAAATGATGTCCTTGTGTAAGAAAGGAAGAAAAGGAGAGGTCTTTGTTGTGAGATTAGCTCTCCTGGGGCGAGCAATCTGGTACAGCATAGTGCCTCTCCACTGGAACGTGTATGCGAATCATTTTTAATAAAAATCATCTTGTTAAAAATGCAGATTCTGATTCACTGGGTCCAGGATGAGGCCTGAGCACCTGCATTTTCTGTAGGCTTCCAAATGAAGGTAGACAAAGGAGGACAGGCAGAAATTGTCTGGTCCAGGTCACAGTTTGAGCAGTAAGAACACGAGACTGTGTCTAGACTTGAAGCCAGGACACTTTCCAGCTTTCTCTGCCTCCTTGTCCCACTGTAGAAAAGAGGAAGGAAGATGATAACATCTCTGCTATGTCCACCTCAAAAAAATTATTGTAGTAACTTGAAAAATAATTGAAATTATGTCTTGACATGATCTGAAAAATTTCAGAAATTGTAAGCTAAACTCTTCAATTTTTAGGTGAGGAAACAGAAGCCCAGAGACATGGTAACTTGTCCAAGGTCACTCTAGTGCTTGGCTCTACAGCCTGAACCCAGCCCCTCACCTGGACGGCCGGTCTAGCCTTCTCTCACCCTCTCTGTGTTCTGGCCACACATGCTTCCTGGTGCCAAGCATTGTGGTTTATTTATCTGAGCTGGCTGTGGATTATTTATCTGTGCTTATTTATTTCCTTGCCTAAAAATGAGTCCCTAACACTCCTCCAAGTCCACCTGCCACTTCATTCATGTCTGATTGCCACATCCAGTGGGACCAGCCAGCTGCTGCCACATTTCTGAGATCAGTCCTTATCCTGACAGGCTGCTGCTCGATTATGTATCACGATGCCCTTATGCTGGATTTTGCTTCCTGGATGTGTGAGAGAAGCACAAACTGAATTAACCACAGGCAAACAACAGAGCAGGAACCAAACTGGGATGGAAGCCTCACATTTTGATTCCCTGTGCATACTCCAAACCACTTCAGAGAGAACACAGCCCTTCACTATTTACCAAACCCTCATTAGTCCAACAGTCTGTTGTCCTGATGCTAAAGACCTGCCAATCAACAGCGATTTATGTGAAGGGAAATTATATTTAAAGAGAAACATTCTATCATTTATAGGTTTGTTTTAGGACTCCTACCCTCCAATTGTCTCAAAATAATCTTGAGTCTGCTTTTCTTCTTTTCCTGCAAATAGGTAACACTGTTCTGAGAACTTAAGTTGTGTTCCCGTCCTGTGTCTTTTGTTACCGCCCTTTTGAAGCAACCCTCTGAGTCTTGTGGATTTTAAGTGCCATCTAGTGGTAAATCCTCAGATGTTAACAATGCAATGAAATTTAACCTGAGGATAACGAGGAGTACTTGGTCTCCAGAAGATGGGATGATCTCTTTACATGGGAATCACAACATCCTTGTTTGCTAAAAAAGCAACTGACAACAAGGCGATTAATAATAGAAAGAGATGTGGTTAGCATGGGCACAAGGAGAATGTCACTGGGGGTCCAGAAATTTATATATCCTAATTTTAGGGGAGAAGAGGAGATGATTCTGTTTAGGGGCAATAAATGGTTGCTAGGGAGGATGAGCGGGTACTTGGGAGAATAAATGGATGGGATGGGGGGAAACAGACTGACTTGCAAATCATTCTCTTTGGCAAACAAATTAACCTGAAGATAGGTATTATATTTAAAATGATTTGAGCCAGCTCTGGTTGAATTATTTTTTGTTTTCTTTTAAAAGTCCAAATGGAGAAGACAGGTTTGGTTTGGTTTTGTTTCACTTTATTACCTGGGCTATAGTGCGGTGTTATTATTCTAGCTCACTGCAACCTCAAACTCCTGGATTTAAAGGACCCTCCTGCCTCAGCCTCCTGAGTAGCTAAAGTGCACACCACCACGTTCAGCTCAAGATCCAGGCTTGCTATGTTTCTCAGACTGGTCTCAAAGTCCAGACCTCAAGTAATCCTCCCGCCTGGGCCTCCCAAAGTGCTGGCATTACATGCATGAGCCACCATGCCTGGCCCTCTGGTTGCTGTCTTGATCTTCTTTCCTGTAATATATTGAGATGGGGAGGGAGTAGATTGTTCTTTTTGATGGGTCTAGTTTTTTAATGAAGAAAAAGGAAAAACTCCTTCCAAGGCCTGTTGATCTCTAAGAGCCTTTAATTCAAAATACTCTTTATACCAAGGAGTCACATGTTGGTGTAAAATTTCCAGGGTTCCTTCAATATCTAACAAATTATTACCAATATTAAAAAAAGGTTTAATACTTTTTTTTTTTCAAACAACCCTACACATCAGTTTGAGAATCCTTTCTTAAAACTCTTTCCTAACTTCTCAATCTAAAAGCATTTGAGCCGGATGCAATGGCTCACACCTATAATCCTAACACTCTGGGAAGCTGAGGCAGGTGGATTGCTTGAGCTTGGGAGTTCAAGACCAACCTGAGCAAGAGCAAGACCCCCTCCCCCATCTCTACTAAAAATAGAAAAAATAGCTGGGAGTTGTGTCAGTCACCTGTAGTCTCAGCTACTCAGGAGACTGAGGCTAGAGAATCATTTGAGCCCAAGAGTTTGAGGTTGTTGTGAGCTATGACACCAGGGTACTGCCCAGGGTGACTGAGTGAGACTCTATTTAAAAAAAAAAAAAAAAGAAGAAGAAGAAGAAAAAAGCATTTGAAAAGGCCTTCTGATTAGAGTTTTTCTATTACATTTTAGAGACAAATTGGAGCATTCTACTTAATTGTTTTATTTGAAAGACAGGTTTTTAAAACATAAAGTTGCTTAGCTCTTCTGCCTGCCTTTCATCAGTCTTTTCTATTTGCTTTGATAATTCTACCTGCTTCTTCTATTATGGCAAGGAGCAATGACTCAGGATTTCATTCTACAAAGAGACAAAAAAGTCTTTATTTGTATCCTCTTCTTTAGAGAGGAGGGACATTGGAAAGACTGTCCCCCCCACCCACCCACATAAGCCTTCAGAATCAGCATCTTCCTAGCTGTGCAACCTCTCAAGGCACCACTTGCACATAGGTGAATCTGGCTGAATGGCAATATAATTTTGGCTCCTCTATCCATTTTCTGTCCGAAGGTAGACAAAGGAGGACAGGCCGAAATTGAGAAATGTTTCTAGAGACATATTACCAGATCTCTACAGGGTTTAGAGTTGCAATTTAGATTTTTAGCTCCAGGTCTGATGCTGCTTCTTCAAGATCAAAAGGAGTTGTGATAAAAACACACTAAACAATCAACAGTGGGCTCCAGTATTTAGAAAAACTATGTACAAATGAACTACAGTCAGATAGCTATTAAAACAATTATCCTTCTACAGCACAAATGGAGAGCTAAAAAGGAATGTTCATTAAAAATGATAAGATATCCTTGAACAGCCGCTAGTATTATATTTTAGCTTACTACAATTTACTTCATTTTGTTTTTGATGACATTCATTTTTCTTAATGTAACTGTGTTTCTGTTTTATGATACAAAGCAGCAAACTAATTATCAGAATTGTAACCATCAATTAACACGCTCAACAGGACTTCATAACATATAACCAAGACATTTTCTTTGAGAAGAGAGGCTGCTGCCCAACCACCCTTTCCTCTTAACAGTGTCCCCTTGAGCAGAAATAGGCCTGATTTAAAGGCTCAACCTTTCAACATTACAGCGTAAATATGTGAGATTTCTAAACCTTAAAACTGCATATCTCCAGCATTAGCTCAGGAATCTCTCACAAGAGATGCATAAGACAAACACAGTATATCCTCTGGTCTTGCAGAAGTGTCTGTTGTTCTGTCTTCTACTTTCCTGTATAACACTGTGTAAAATTCTGTCCAGACTTTGTAGTCACTTTCGTGCTACCTTACATGTAATTCTGTTAAGTGCCTAATATTAAAAATAAGTTCTCTCTCTCTCTCTCTTTTTTTTTTTTTGAGATAAGAGTTTCATTTTGTTGCCCTCTGTAGAGTGCTGTGGCATCACAGCTCACAGCAACCTCAAACTCCTGGGCGCAAGTGATTCTCTTGCCTCAGCCTCCCAAGTAGCTGGTACTGCAGGTGCCTGTCACAACACCCTGCTATTTTTAGAGATGAGCTCTCACTCTTGTTCAGGCTGTTCTCGAACCTGTGTGCTCAGGCAATCAGAGTGCTAGGATTGCAGGCGTGAGCCACGGCGCCCGGCCCTCTCTCTCTCATCTTCATAAAAAGGGTTTTTTTTTTTTTTTTCATGAGGCTGTTTTATTTCATAAGAAACTCATGAGAATACCTATGTCCTAAAAACTAGAGTTTTCTATGGACATGGCTGCCTGGGAACAATAATAGCATAGGAAACAATGTCATTCTGGAATGTCATTCCACTTGCATTCACTCTATAGAATATACTATGATTGACAAATTTTAAAAACTACAATCAGGTTTCCCAACTTCTTATTTTCTACATAACAAGTAGAGGGTTTTTTTTTTAAATAAAAAAATAAAACATTTTTGAGAAGGGACAAAAAAAGGGCTTCAAGGGGGATGGGAGAAATGCCCGGCCTGCTAGATAAGTCAGTCTGGAGGGGCTGTGGAACATTATGGAAACGCCATACGCCATAACTCGGTTAACCAGGCATGTCCTGCATAAAATCTAGTTTTCATATTTGAACATAGGCTGAACACTGGACCCCCCCTAAATATCCCAAGTATTGGTAAAATCAATAGTTAGAGCAGCACTCAGCAATTCTCACCAAAAAAGGAAGAGAATGTGGGTATCAGGTAACCTAGGTAATCAATGGTTGAAAGAAAAGAACAACAGTGCCTAGAGAAACAGAAAGACCAATGAAGGAGTTACACAAACAATTGCAAAGGAAAAGAAAGAAGAGATTTATACCCTTTCACAACCTTTGTGTTGGCATCTCTCTTTTCTCCTATGAGAGGGATCCACTCCCACCTCTCAGGAAGTTCACTAAGCTTTCTATTTACTTAAATAAACTTTTTCTTTATTGTACTACTAAAGCCTGCTTTCTATGGCTTTCTATTCACACTGCTTGCCCTATTCCTGTTTTCCTTTCATTCTCTATTCAGTTTTGCTTTCTATTTAAGCTGAGCCCCCGTTATTTGCTAGTTCCACCAAATAATAGAACTAGGTGCAGAGAACTAGACCCTGAGCCCAATAATTTTTAAATGTGTCCCAAAAACATTGCTCAAATTGATAATTTCTACTTCAAATTTTAAAAACTAGCAAAAAACTCTCATCGCCGAAGTTTGCTTTTTTGTCCCTATTTAAGTTCCCTTTGATTAGTAGGAAAAGCTCAATGATTTTGCCCAGTTATTAAACAAGCAGTGATCAGGAACCCTGCTGCAAATTCTCAGTTCTCCTCTTCCCTAAAACTATCAGAGGAGGTTTTCAAGACTGAACTCAAAGTAACAGGGCTGGTGGAGAATGACAAAATCCATGCTGCTATTAGTTTGAATGTTATGAAGTTGCCAATATTTAAGCATTTTTAATTTAGAAAAAGTGGCAATTTCATATGGTATAAGCTAATAAAACAATTTATAATTATCAAATCAGTGGTAGACAGATCGTGTAAAGCAAATATCCAGACTACTCACAGAGACTGGACACATTCTCAGGCCAACCAGGAGGCAGCCACATTGACCCTGTCTGTCCTGCCCACCACCCTCACTTTCTATGGCTATTACCAAATGACTAGGGTGGGATCCCAAACATCATCAGAGTCGCGAGCAGTCAGTCTAGAGCACAGAGCTTCAGCTATTCCTTCTGATCTCATAGACTAGAAAGAGGTGAATTCTCCCCTACCCTAAGATACAAGAGACCCATGCACAGAGGTGTGGAGCCTACAGGAAGGGGAGACAGGCATCTCATGACAAAATAGCACTGGAAGCTAACTGGCCTGGCCTGTGCCTCCTGAGCTAGAGATAAGAACTGGTGAGAGGATGAAATGGGAGTAACAGAAGGACAGCCTGTAGACTCTCACCCTTTGTCATGGCAAAGGTATTTCATTTCCATGAGATCAGGTGAATATGTAAGCTAGTAGCTGAGCCTGAACTACCTCACTATAGGCAGATGAAATTCAGAAACAATAGGTCAGATGTGTTGGTAATGGAGGAGGAGATGAGACTGGAGTTGAACTGGCTTGGGTTTTATATTATAAGTGCCCAAAAGTTAGTTAAGAGGCAAGAAAAGAAGATGCAACAGAGCACGGTTAAAAGCAATGATGGAGAAAAAATATTTTCATGCTTGAATGTCACCAAGTTCAGGCTGCTCAATATGCCAGTTACTCTAGTATATGAAATTGATGAACTAATTGAAATTTCTGGATCATCTCTGTGGTTTCATTTGCTAAAAGTTCTACTTTTACAGTATGAGAATTCAGAAACAAGAAATCACCAGTATCAATTGTAATGAAGATGAAGATGAACTTTCATTTGGATGAAACTGCATCACATTAAATTAAATGCAGTTTGCAGTTTTGTTTCAACTCACTCGTGTCACATATAATATCTAAGGAGTAGAAATGGCCCAGTCCAAATAGTATTACCAACAGAATTTTTAAAAAATGCATTTGGTTTATTTGAGAGGAGGCATACAGAGAGAAAAATAGAAGTTCTTGTGTTCAAAAAACATGTAACTCAGGCATGGTGGCATATGCCTATAATCCTAGCTACTTGGAGGCAAGGATACTTGAGCCCAGAGTTTGAATTCAGCCTGGCAATAATAGTGAGACTCCCATCTCTTAAAAAAAGTATGTACATATATTGGGTTAAACGATATTTTTCACTTTTCAATTGTCTCAGAAATTCTGATTATGATTTACAGATCACAATGATACGCTTGTTCTTACACGATTACTTTTCAGAATTTGATTTCAGAAAGTTTTAGAAGTTGAAACCAGAAGCAAAAAGGCTATTTCACACAGTGCTTTTCCAAGGTTATAAAAAATGTTAACTACTTTACAAATCTTCACCATAGCCCAGCCTCATCACAAGGTAAAAATTAAATGGACATTATTTACTCGTTATGAGAGACATGTCTTTTGTTAGAATCATTAAACCCAAATATTATTCTCTCTAGGTCATTAATCTGAAAATTTTCTTATGCATGTTAATAATATACCTAGTTTCCTGTGAGACATTGTAACTGTATTAGTTCTTTTATTTTCTTTGCCTTGGGTATTTGGGCTCTTAGTGTTTAATACCTCTGGAAATTTACGAACCTTTTCTAAAGAGATGGCCGCAATGGTTTAACTTACATGTTAAATAGCAACTACATCACGGTTAATTCCTCATCAGTCCCCAGAACTTTTGAACTTCAAATTGCCATATTTCTATCAATTTTCTTAAGACAAATCTCTGTTCTCTGGACACTTGAGACAAGTATGTTTCTTCAATGCAATTTTAAAGTTCAAACATCACATATTTATAACCATCTGCTCCTACAAAACTTCAATGAATATTTCAAACATGAGCAAGTTTTTTGTCTCCTATAGCTAGAAGCAATGTCTACATGTCCTTTCTGTGCAAAACAGGTAAGCCTACTTTTATTCATCAATATATAAGTAAAGGATAAGTGATATAGCATGAAATTGACAAGCTACACTGTTCATGGAATAAAATTTATAATTCTTTTCTTCATTCCCTCAAGGTTATCTTTGTATTTCATAATTTACTCAGACTCAATTTCGCTATCAAGTAGTATAAAACATTTATGTGACTACCCTTTCCATACAAATAACCCTCCAACGGTGTTATTGCACAGTACAAAACCCACACTTTGAATTCTTGACAGTACTATGCCTAGAAATGGCATAGACTGTGTGCTGAATTTGCCATTCATTATGCAAGCCTCAAATTAATAAGATGGTGTTTTCTATGAATGATCGCTAATTATAGTCTTTCACTAATCTAATTCAAATTGGCTTTTCCTATAGTAAGTACAAAATAGCTGCATTTTACTCTCCATGACAAACAAAGCAGGGTCCGATCTCTCTTCGATGAACCAGAGTGGAGGATGTAAGACTGTCCACATAAGCATACTTTACTGGCCTGAGGTCGCAGGTCACAGCACCTAGGACTGTGTTCAGGGTAAATTTAAAAGCCAAGTAGGGAGTATGTCTAAGGGATCACTAAGAAAAGGCTGAACAGAGTGTTAGGATCCAGAACAAGGCAACAAGGACAACAAACAAGAATAGAATAAGAAAGTACTTGGAGGATTGTTGGAGGCACAGCCTCGATAAATCTCCCGGGGACTGGCTAGTGTAAACACACACCCATGGCCTTAATAAGAAATATGGAGGTGTTACAAACATATGTAGACATTCTTTTTTGATGATGAGTTTCAAAACTTTAAGGTAAGTCTTGACCTAGATTTCACTAAAATCTTTGGCATAACTTGTCTTATTGGGGAAGCATCCCTGCTGTTATGGCCTAAATTGTGTCCCCAAATGTTGAAGCCCTAAGCTGGGCCCAATGTGGTTTCTATCATAGATAAACTCCAAAATATCAGTGGCTTAACACAGTAGATTTAGGTTCCCCCCTCACATGTTGTCCACTCCGTTTTTTTGGTAGGCAGGCTTGCATATAGCAATTCAGAGACCCAGGCTTCTTTCATCTGGTGTCCCTGTCATACCCTAACCTCAGAGTTTCTTGTTTTCAGCCAATGGACAGGAGCAGAGAGAGAAAAGCCAAGTCCACTTCCTAAGCCCCTCAGCACAAAAATGATCCTATCACTTCTGCACACATCCCCTTGGTGAAAAGTGTTCACTTGACCCCATCTGAACTGGGGCTACCACCTCCCCAAACAAGGACAACCCATGAAAGGAGAACACAAATGGTGGTAGGGACTTGGCCATCTCTGCCACTGCCTCTCTCTGACAAAAAGACACTGAAGAAGAAGAAATCTGAAGGATAATGAGAATTCAGACCATCTGAAGAGTTGTAGGAGGGTGAGTCCAGCCAAAAGGAACTGGATATGGGAAAGTTAGCCTGGAAACAAGAAGACCCTACCATATCCAAAGGTCAGAAAGAAGAGAGTGAAGTGCAGCAGGCAAAGAAAAATAAACGTATGAAGTTGGAACAGTGGGATGGGAACAGGTCTGTGAACTACTGTAGGCCACACTGAGGAATTTGGATATTTTTATTATTATCAAGACATCATATTATGTTAACAGCTTAAGAGTCTCGTCCAATTTCATTTTGGAAAATATTTATCTAGAAGTCATGAGAAGTTTGGCAAGAGGTAAAAGATGGAGTTCAGAGATCAAAAATGAAACTCTTCTATTTTCTAAGCCAACTGCCAGTGTGAATTGAGTAAGTGTAGCAAATGAAAATGAAAAGAAGAGAACGTGGCGAGCCCAAGAAGCAGGGGGTCATTTTCTTGGCCAAATGTGCACGTCTTGCTCCTCTGATGGGAGGCACATGGCATGTGAGAAGCTGCTGGAAATTTCATTTTGGCAATAGTCAGAGATCCCCAGAAGTCTGGGCTTGACATGTCCAGAAGGGAAGGCCCCAGTGTGTTGTAAGAAGAGGCACATGAAGGACGGAAGAGCTACTAACAGACTAGTGCTCACCTTTAGAGAGAAATTCTAGATGGTAGTGAATTTAGAATGTTAATAGTGATAAACAGGAATGAAGAAATAAATGTTTACTCCTTTTATAAACACAAGCAAAACACTCACAGTAAGTTTCCAGAGTAGCCATAGTAAGTGCTTATTTATCAGACTTACACTAGAATGCCTTCTCTTTATCTAAACTTTTAGAATATTACTGTGGATGAGAATTCAAAATGTCTTTTAGTTAAAGAATATGTAGCTATTATTTGATCTGAGACTTGGGTTTTGAAAAAGTGAGAATGTTAAGGTTCCTTTAACACATCAGATTATCACACGAGACAAATCTGAGTATCAAAGGGTCAGAAAACAGAAGGTGAACATAATTCCAAAAGTTAAGGGATCAGTGGAAATTGCTCACTTCACAGAAGTCAGTGTGTAGGACTCCCAAGTTACCTGGAGGGTTATCTACAAGCTTAGCTGCCTCTGATGCATTTTTTGAGAGAAGAAATCAGCCCCTCCAGCCTACTTCGGAAACCCATAGATAAGGAATTTGTAGTACTCCAGTACATTTCTGGTGTGTGTTAAACAAGCCAGGATTCTACATGCTGTGTGCATGGTGTTTTGCAACAACACAGAAGATTCGTTTATGCCTTCGGGGGCTAAGATATAGGTGGTTTATTAAAAGTCCTGCTTATTTGACACAGAGCTAGTGGAAATGGTGTGAATGTGGAGGAGATAGTGGTTTTACCCAAGACGGGCAGCCCATTGACTGGCATAAACACAGAAGCTATTCCACTCACAGTATTAAGTATAATTTTTTAAAAAAAACATAAAATTACAGTAATAAGGAAAGAAAAATAATCATAATTTAGGAAAAGCCCAGCTCACTGAAAAGTGAGGCTTAATAAGCCCTTCGTGAAAATTCTGGATGATTCTACTAGACTCTTCACTTACATTGTATTAATGATATGAGCACTTAACGAAATTCTTTGGCAATTTTTATTAAAGCTTTTGAAGAGGATCAAAGTCATTAGTGTATAAGAATGGGCAGGCTGATTAAAAGAATGTTTAATTGGTTTTTTACCCAGCTTCTTGGCTATGAGGACCTCAGTCATTTTGCAAGAACCTTTGTTGGGCTTTTTGGGGAACAGACTGACTTGCCAAGTACAATTAACAACTGCGAAGGTTGTAAAACATAGACATCCCTCTCTGCAGGTTCCAAACTCTAAGCATAAAGAAAAGATATTTTAAAAATAAAAGAAAAAAGCAACCTCTTTGCCTTCAATTGCAGAGGCAGCGCTGTGTGCTAGAACTGTTACCCAGGAATCAAACATCTAAACTATCATTTCACTACTGCCACCATTCAGCAAGCAGGGCGGCTCCCCAGGGTGTTTAACCCTGCATAACCACACCACGCACTTCCACAAATGAGGGAGGTGGAATAAATGCCCTCTGAGTTGACTCGTTTCCTTTTTCACACAGAGCCTCTCAGAAACACGAATGGATTGGGAATCTTCACAATGAATGGGCAAAGGCAAGGGACGGTTTAGGGAGGTTATTGAAGACACTGGCAGATTTGGAGGTTCTCTGCGTGTCTCACCGATGGAAGAGCCACATGCCCTCATCTGAGTTGCAATGATGCTGAGCTTCTGCCTGCAGATTTAAGCTTGCTGCGTATTCAGATCTCCAGCCAACCTGAATGTAACCTGTGTGTACACATCAGTGCTGGCAGCAGTGACTATACTTCGGAAACCCTCATATGGAGCCAAAAGGAAAACTAGGGCTGTAAATTCAAGTTCACCTTTTGAGCAAACCAATTTTTTTGTTTTATTTTGTTTTTTGAGACAAAGTCTCACTCTGTCGCCCAGGCTAGAATGCCATGACCCCAGCCTAGCTCACAGCAACCTCAGACTCCCGGGCTCCAGCTATCCTCCTGCCTCAGTCCCCTAAGTAGCTGAGACTCCAGGTAGGCACTACCAGGCCTGGATAATTTTTCTAGTTTTAGTAAAGACAGGGTCTCACTCTTGTTCAGGCTGCTCTTGAACCCCTGACCTTAAGCAAATGTTCTCACCTCAGCCTCCCAGAATTCTAGGATTACAGGTGAGAGCCACCATATCCAGCTCAATATGATTTTAAAAGGAATAAAATGCCAAATTTTACTATCTCCTTAAGAACACTTACACTTTACCTTATGGGGAAAAACAAAATTAGAAACCTTAGTTTTAGAGAACTCACTCGCACCCAATCATCTCAAAGAACAAAAGACTCTCCCATGGTCTCCTAGTGTTTCTGTGTTGACTTGAAAGCTTGTATCATCCTTCAAATGACAATAATCCAAATGTGATGCAGCAGAAGAAAATGCATACCCATTTTAAACAGTCATTTTTGTTTGTTTTTACCAAGGAGCATTTACAGAATTAGTAGCACCCTGGCACAGAGCGTTACAAATTTCAGTCAAGAAATTTCAATTGCCTTTACAGTTGTTTGATAAAAACTAATTTGACGATCAGCTGGATACCATCAACACACAAGATGCTCAGTATACAGAACATAATGATGAAACAGGGAAGAATGTTACTAAGCATTTCAGAACCTTTTAGGGTAGAACATAATTTTTAAGTAGATAGTAGGAACTAGAGAATACATATCATGTAGAATAAGGTCATGCTAGAAAATGTTCCTAGTTTATCTGCATTTCCAAAAGAGGCCGGTTTTCAATCTACTGCTTTTTAAATATCTCCAATTTCCTTCTTTGAATGCAGAAGCCATGGCAACTAACATTTATTAAGCGCTTCCTTCTTTGGGGTAATGTTTTAAATATCTCATTTTTTTTTTCATCAAATGGTTATTGAGCATTAAACTATTAGGTGTAGGGTGGCAAAATCCCACACTACCTAAACTCTCATGGACCCTACACGCTAAAAGGGGAGGCAGAAATTAATAAATGTTATGTGAACAGCATGATAAAAACATGTTTTAAGATATTCTGAGATATCGTATCTGAAACAGAAAGAAGGGAAACACCCCCTAAGAAGATGTCATTTGAGTTGAGACCTAAAAGGTTTCTGTTAGTCAACTGGTGGATGGAAGAGCATTGGGGGGTAAGGACCATCTCTAGCCCTCTCTAACAAAAGGGTAAACTGATGCTTAGAGACATTAACTTTGCCTAAGGCAATGCAGTAACTGGCAACTTCGGGATCAAATACAGGTATAATGTAAGAGCCCCAAGAATGAAGGAGTCTGTCGAAAAAACAGGACATTCATCCTCAGTGATAACACTGGTGAGTTCGTCACACCTTACGCTTCAGATTGAATGCCTCTCCTCTGAATGTGACAGGGGATAAAAAACTCCCCGTGTCATGTACAGCATCTTACAATGCCTGGGAAAATCATTATTGCCATTATTATCATTCGGCTCCCTCAGAAGCTACAAAGTTGGAGCACTGCCAATAACCGGAGATACGAGGTTCACTGAGCCAGAAGAATCGTACCATAAATCCTGATGCCATTTTGAGAACAGTAAAACGCAAACAACCCATAACATTATAGAGCAAGAAGATGAACAAATATCACCTTCCCCCAAATATGAGAACAAAGTGTATTAGATAAATAAAAGGCTGACCATCTAATACAAAGGGCACAGAGAACCACTGACGGAAAACAGTGAAGAACATGCATTCCACTTTGCTGACTGCGTAAATCAGGTTACACAGGAGGGATGGGGTTCAGGGCATGCTACCCCAAAATATGGCACCTTGGCATGTTGCATATGCGTAAATC
>NW_003852463.1:323043-334415 GCF_000181295.1 Otolemur garnettii
GTTCAGGGCATGCTACCCCAAAATATGGCACCTTGGCATGTTGCACACGCGTAAATCATATACTGACTGCGTAAATCAGGTTACCCAGGAGGGATGGCGTTCAGGGCATCCCCTTAGCATGTTGCATATTTTAAGCTGAAGGAATCTAAGAAACAGTATGTGTGGGAAGGACACTCTGACCTTCCCTTGCCCTTTGCCCCTGAAGCAGGTCATAAGGCTCTCTCCTTACACCTGTGGAAAGGAACATCCTTATCTCCAAGATGAGGAATGCCAAAAGGAATCTCGACAGTCTCTGCTGTTGCCTGTGGTTCATTATGCTCAACTCATACTCGTTTTTTCTCCCCAGTCATCATATTTTCCCACAACTCTTTGTAGCCAGAATTTCTTTCTGCTGAGTCCTTGGTCTTAGAGATTCGAGGAATGAACTCACAGACCACACACATAAGCAAAAGGACAGATTTTCTTGCTAGCTAGATGGGTAAGTGAAAAAGGGGAACAGAACCTCTGGCAGCAGAGGGAGGACCCAGGTGGGAGCCCATTTGGGCCTAATGTCTAGGAAGTTATATGCTGCTTTTCCTATGCTGTGGGAAGGGGATCTAGGGGAGATGCAATGTATGTCTGGAATATGTCACAGCCCTTTGGCGGCAGAGGCCTGTGGGCAGAAGTTAATTTTAAAACTGCCATGTTGGTCCTTGCATTCCTTGCTCCACATGAACTCTTCTCTGCTCCAGGAGAGGTGACAGAATGTGTTCCCTGCTCAGGGACAGGCAGCCCAGATGAGATACTGGTCAGTCCACTTTTATATGAGCTGGTTTGTGTGCAGAGAATGTGGACTGCAAAGGGCCTGCTTGTGCCTATAGACGGGGTCTGTGATGAGTTGGATTTCTAAGCAGGTTTTGATAGCAGGTTTTTTGGGGTCTTTGTTTCCTCCTGAAGGCTCTCACGCCATGAAAAACTTATATTAAATCAATCTGTATGCTTTTTCTTGTCAATCTGTCATTTATTACAGGACCCTGGCCAATGAATCCAAGATGAGTACAGGGATAATATATTTTTTCCTCCCTTATAGTAGTTACCTGCAGAGCTGTCAGAGGCATCGAATCAGCCTCCACTCCTGAGCAGTGTCCATTTCTACTATTTTTTCCTAACTAGAACATGAAAAGTTAATCAACTGTTAGCACAAGGGACTCTCCAAAGTCATACAGCCAAGTTCATATCTGAGAATGAAATTTGGGAATGTTAATAAGACTGGACCTGTGCCAGGTGCTAAAAGATAATTTTCAAAAAAAAAGTAAAATCCTGACTCTTATACAAATATATTTTTTAACTCATTGCTCAATGAAGGAGCCAGTAAATGAGAAATCTCATTCAAGGAAGCCATAGAACAGACACATGCAGGAATATTGAAATGAATTGTGAATGGAAGCAAGACCTCCCTCCTCCCCAGGGGAGAGGGGAATCAAATGAAGTTCCACTGCATAGGACGGAGTTGTATGTATATATACAAGAATTATTTTGCATTGCTCTAGAGTCAAAAACTGTGCAAACACAATGAAGGCTAGAATTAGAGAACCCAGGAGATGCACTCTACAAAATGCATGGCTTCCTGTGGAAGCACAAATCCTTCCTCACACAGATGAAATAGCCACCACGGCAGAGCTGTCATTGCAGCCAGATCACTGCAAAATGTAAAGACAAAAATTTAAAATAGCAGGCATAAGGAGATTCCCCTGCCCTCCTTTTCCTTACAGCATTTACTTTGGAAAACTTAAAACTGTAAGTACTTTCTCGTCTCTTTGAAATGCATACAAATTCTTTTGAAAATGAGATAGGACTTTTGTCAGATTTATGAACCAGGAATGTCTTTCTCAAGGACCTAGAAGCCATCTTTTGGAAATGCAAACATCAAGGGAGAGAGCACTTCTATTTCTATGGGAGGGTAGGAACCTACCTTCACTGGGGCTGGGAGATTTCCTCCAGGCTACAAAACCACTCCCCCCTTTTTCTACAAATTATTTTCAATTAACAGATCATAAGTATATTATACCAATGGAGAACAATGCGATGTGTTGATATATGAATACAATGTGGAATGATTAAATCAAGCTAATTAACATAGCCCTCACCTCCTGTAACATTTTCTGCAGTGATACATTTGAAATTTGCTCTTAGTTATTTTGACATACATAGTACATTATTATCGATCATAGTCAACTGCTGTGCAATAAATCTCAAAACTTATCCTCCTGGCACGGCGCCTACAGCTCAGCAGCTAGGATGCCAGCCACATACACTGGAGTGGGCAGGTTTGAATACAGCCCAGGCCTGCCAAACAACAACAACTACAACCAAAATATTAGCCAGGCACTGTGGCAGATGCCTATAGTCCCAGCTACTTGGGAGGCTGAAGCAAGAGGATCGCTTAAGCACAAGAGTTTGAGGTTGCTGTGAGCTATGATGCCACTGTACTCTACCGAGGGCAACATAGTGAGACTGTCTCAAAAAAAAAAAAAAAAAAAAACTCGTTCTCCTGTCTAGCCGAATCTTTGCACCCTTTAATCAGCAAGTCCTCATTTCCTCACTCCTTGCCCCACCCTCAGCCGCAGTAACCATCATTCTACTCTATGAATTCAACATTTTTAATTCTACATATAAGTGAGATCACGCATGATTTGGTTTTCTGTGTCTCGATTATTTCATTTAGCGTAATGTCCTCCAAGTTTGTTCATGTTGCCCCAGATGACAGAATTTCATTCTTTTTAAGGCTGAGTAGCATTCCACTTTGTGTATATATCATGTTTTATTTATCCATTCCTCTGTCCAGGGACACTTATGTTGATTTCATCTCTTGGCTACTGTGAACAATGCTGCAACGAACATGGGAGTGCAGGTATCCCTTTGGCATGTTGATGTTAATTCCTTTGGATATATTCCCAGAAGTGGATTGCTACATCATATGGTACTTCTATTTTTAGTTTTTTTGAAGAGTTTTTTTTAAAACTACCTCTTGACATAAAGATATGAGAAGTTTGTTTTTCCTTTGGATAAAGGCAATAAGCTAACACAGATGCTCAATCCAATTATCAAGGAAAATTAGGATGACCTATGTGTGACAAATGGTGCTGTCAAGCCCTCTTACTTGAGGATTAGTTATTGCTTGAGAACACGTTATGTAATGGGTTGTATCTTCTTGGCTATATCAATGGGTAAGAGTTTTTCAGTTTTTGCAATTTCTTAGCAGATTGCCTATGATGCATATCAACCACATTCAGGTTTAATGTTTGTTAAATAATAAGAACTTTCTTTCTCTTCTACCTTTGCAGAAAGGATTTCTAGGTTGGAGGAAAATTTTGTTTTTAATTATATTTTGTCAACAATAATCAAGCTACCCAGGTGTACCACAAATCCCAGAAGCATCCAGCCAAATCAAAAATCCTATGAACCAAACTACTTGTTCTACTGGTCATTGCCTCCTTGTCTCTAGATGCCAGAAGAACTCCTTTTGCAAAAACTAAAAGAGGGTTGAGAAAATTGCGTGCATTCTAAGTACCCGGTAAACCCTAGGTAGGTGTGGATTAATACATGCAGTCAGAGGTCTGAAGAAACAGGAAAAATACCCATAGCAAAGATAGCATCCCTTGTTCACTGTGACTGAGCATCAAAAGTTGGCTCTCCAAATATCACCAACACAGCCTGCTAATAGACAACTTGATTGTTTAGTGCAGTTAAGGGAAAAAACACTTAGCAATGCTTTCTCTGTCTGAGAAAGTAGAAGGTAAAGTCAAAATCAATGAGAACTGAAACTGTGATCTAAGGGATTCAGGGGTGACTTTGGGTGGTCTTGGATAGGACTGAGTAAGGATTATAATATAACAGTCCAGAATTGGTGGAAAGAGTAAGATGAGGATTTTAAGAAGAATTTAAAAATGTTTAGGATATAAACTGTCTCTGGATATTTTCCATTGAAGAATTATTAGGTCTTTTGGGAAGTTTCTACAATGAGAAGTCAAATCACTCACACGAATAGTAGTGAAGACAGAGGTTGCACAGACTTTTATTAATGTAGACAGTAAAGCACGGGTTTAATTCTCAATGCCCAAGCTGGGAGGAGGTAGACGGTTTTGAGTTTCAGAAGCTCAAACCAAAACTCAGATGTTCAGGAAGTGTTCTTTTTACTTTTCTGTAACTCTGCTTATTTTCTATTTTAGGCCCTGTAATGCTCTTAATATTCATATTTATTAATATTATCTTGAATGCACACATGAGGTTTCTGGAGCAGAACAGATTATCCACAAACTCTGAGAAATAAAGGAAGATTTATTTCCCCACAGGCCCTGATTATGCCAGAAAATCATCTCAGCCCATTAGGGCCCATCATACCACTTTTCCCAGGATTGCGTCTAGGTTTCAGGGGGTTTAAAATAGAAGCAAGAGGAGGGAGCCATTTCCAGTTCTCACTGTCCTTCCTCCTCCCGGGATCCCTCCCATCTGTTTATTCCCCGTAGTTTAGCCCTGAGTTCTCCCTTCTCCCTCTTACCTGGTTCTCATTGCCCTGCAGCAAATCTCTCTTACTTCTAGGCTTTGACTACAGGAATAACTAACTGTACCTTTGTGTTGGGTGTAGTTCTCCTTCTGAGGCTGTCTGACAGTCCCCCTTAAGCCAAAATCAACTTGCAGCCCTCAGCCTCCAGGTCCTTTTGGCTCTGCAGAGCTGTCCTGAGGAAACTCGGAGCAAGGCTCCTCTCTCTAGTAAAATGACCCACACGTCTCTGCTCTCACCTTTTTCCCTCTTGCTGTAGCTCCCCTAACCCAGGGGCTCTTTGCAGCTGGGGGAAGCCATTCCTGCCTCAAACTCCTAACTCTCAAACAGTCCATGCCCCTCTCCTCCATCGTGCCCTAGTTTCTCAGCCCCAGAACTATTGACAGTCTTGAACACATTATTGATTGTGGTGAAGGCTTGTTTTGCAGATTGTAGGTTAGCAGCATCCTACACACACCCAGTAGACATGCCCATGTTATAACAACTAAAAATGCCAAATGTTCCCTGTGGTGAGAAAATCATCCCCAGGTTAAGAACCATTCCCTTGAAATCCTAGGTTTTGGTGAAATAAAACCCAAGACAGTCCCTGAGTATTTTTTTCCTGACTACTTCATTTCTCCTCTAAGGTACTAATCTCAGGAGGACCTCCCTGGCCTAATGGGGAGCAAGAAAAAAGAAAGGAAATTTGATGGCAGGAAAACATAGGTTAATATTTCCCATGAGCATCACTTCTCCTGCCCACTGCATCCCCGTGCTATTCCAGGTCACTTGAGGGCTTATTAAAAATGCAGAATCTCAGGTCCCACCCATATCTACTGAATCAGAAGCTGGGAGTTGGAACAAGAAACCCATATTTTAACAAGATCTTTAGGTGATTTGTGCATCACGTAGAAATAAACGAAGACCACCCAAATGAGAATAAGCAGAGTCTTTTTATTCATAGCTAGGAAGCCAGCCACCATCACTTAAATTTGGCTGAGTTTCAAAGGCAGGCAGAGGGGTGGAAAAGTTTCACTGATGTGGGAAGATGAAAAAAGGCTATTAGAAGTAGGACAGCCTATGGAATCATTTTGGGAGCATATTTCACTTTCCCTAGTTAGTCCTGAGTTGGAGATGGGATTTTTAAAAAAAACAGATAGAAAACTAGTGAAGATGGCAGTTGCTGGCCAAGTCCTGACTCTTGTTGACCAATTGCTGCAGAGACTGTGGTTTGGCTTCCTGGATAGGTGAAGGGTTGGGTTGGGTTAGACTCTGTGAACACAGACAGTCTAGCTATTGTCTAGTTCTATATTCCATCACTCAGCTGCTAAATCTTGAGAATCATTGCTCTTTTCAAAATGCCTGGATGAGCCAGGTGTGCACATGTGAAGAAGGAACCCTCAAGGTGCTGATGGCTTAGCAGAGAACAATAAAACTCCCTGCCACGCAAATCACACTGAGACAAAGGCCCATAAAGGAGGCCAAAACATGATGCCCTGAAAACAGAGAGAAGGAAATAATTCCCTCTGACGGGGAGCTCCCAGATGGTGCAACATGTGTTTTGAACCTTGAAGGATCAGTGGGATTTCAAAACATAAGGGAGAAATAAGTTAAATCTGCTACTTTTGAAAGAACAAAAAGATGTGTAATCACTGGGAGCATCTGCAAGGATCAAAAATAAAAACTGGTCTTTTAGAAGGGAAGGGATTGGTCATGCAATTAATTCACTTAGCAACTCACCTATTATTCTGTACTGTGTCTACCTCTTTGTGCCAGAAAAGACATAGGAGCAGAGCCAGGTACAGATTGATGCATGTTCAGAAGCAGTCAGCCCTTGCTTTCTGGCAGGGAGCATCTTTGCCTCTGGTCAGCCCTTGAAGACTAAAGATGCTCAAATAACAGCATGCGCATGTGTAGCAGAAGGAACCCCCAGGGGAGTGCCAAGTCCTAGAAGAGGAGAAAAGCTGAGACTGTCGTATGTGCAGAGTGTGGAGAAGGACAAAAAGAAGAGATCAGAGTGAGAATGAGACCAACCAGGGACAAAAAGGGAAATGTAAACATGAAAGTCTGAATGAAGAAGGGAGGACCAAAGAAGAAGGTGACTTCCCAGAGAGCTCCTTGCCTGCCCAGGAGAAAGAAGAGAGAAAAGTTCCCAAGGTGAAAGAGAAGGGACAATAGGCTGTTTTGTAATGCTGGGATTGCCAAAAAGAAAAATGGAAAATGATCAGATGTGGATAATCCTCATCCTCAGAACCTGTTCATTGCCCATCCCTGTCCATCCACAGCACAGAAGTGGGAGCCCGTTGGTCAGTGTTGCCCAGAGAGTCACAGAGTAGGAGAGGAGGGAAACAACAGCAGAGAGTATAGGGCCTGGCTGCCCACTTTCTTCCCAGGGAATAAGGAGGATACAGCAGCCTTCTCATCTCATCCCATCTCTTCTCCAGAGCCAACATCTTTCCTCCCTTTCCTTTCAGGGCATTCAACTTTTACCTTTATAACATAAGGAATCAAGGTTGCTGGGTAGAACAGATCGTCAAGGCTCTCTTGTTCTCTCTGGTACATGTTAAAAGAGGGATGCTTTTAGACTACAATCGAAGTCCAAATATGGACATTCCCCTCAATCCACAGCATCTTCCCATAATTCTCTCTCAACAGAAAACTTTCTGATTTCAATTAATTTTCCCAGCAAATATCCTGAAACAAAGAGCTACTGTATGTAGGTCAGGCCAGCACAATTGCCACTGAGAGATCTAGCCCTGGGCTAAAGGGTAAATTAGATGCAGTTAGTGTTTCTATGAGGGAAAGCCAAGCAAGAAATTTACCATTCGATGGCAGCCGTTTATATGCCAAGCACTGGGATAAGCATCTTTACATAAATTCATACTTAATTTGAATAACAGCCCTTGGAAGCCAGCACTGTGGGTCCATGACTGACAACTAAAACACTGAGGCTGACTCCGTGGTGAATGAACCACCTACGTCATCTAAAAGTGGTGGAACTGAGGGCAAACTCTGCTGTGCTGGGTCCCAACCTTCTGCTCCCATGTCCCTTCTGCCCATGTAGGAGTTCATCCTTCACAAGGTCAGCCTGGACTCACATAGAACCTAGCTCTTTGGAAAGGACTTGTTGCTGGTCATTTATAGCTCAGTGTGTTTTCCCCAAGCATTTATGATCTGAAGAACACCAGTACCATGAACTGTGGTTGTATATGCAAATCAATTTGGAAAGCACTAGGCTAAACGAATGTAGAAAGATTTCTTTATTGCAGGACTTTTCACATCCCTAACTAAGGTTTTGTACACTGTATAATAAGAACCTGGTAGAGCAGTAGAATGGGGTGAGGCAGTGAAAGGGACCATCACCATCCTCTAAAGGGGAGACTGTGAAGCACCCTAATTGCAGGGGTTAAGTTCTCAGTCCCTGGGTCCAGATGGATCAGGTTCAAATCCCAGATCTATCATTTATGAGATCAGATCTAGGGTCTTGGGCAAGTTATTTAACTTCTCTATGCCTTGAAAATTGGAGATAATAAAAGAACTTACCTCTTTCATGGGTATATCATAAAGATTAAGTGAAGCGGTACATACAGAGTACTTTACAAAGTCTGTGTGACAGCCATGAAAATGGGCCTCTCAGATTTGCTATCAGAGTGAGGTATACTAACAGCCCAGCTGCCATCCCTCTGGATCCACCAGTGTGTTTGTGCTGAGGTCACGTTTTCCCTGGCAGTTCACAGTGTGGGCACCAGTGCCAGCCTATACTTGCAGGACATGAGCCTCCTTTTACAAGTGGCTTCAGTTCTACAACTTCCATCCTAACTGGAAATGTCTTAGCACTGCCCTGTAATATGAGATTCTTCCTATGCAATCCCCATTTTTCTGCCTGCACCTGATTCTTTCCTTTTATGTTTCAGGTATTTCCCTAATAAATCTCTTGGGGGTCTAACTTCATTTTAGCATATTCTTCCTGGAAAACCCAAACTGGTGTGGCCTGGTATAGTCAGGCAAAGCCTTCAGAGTTAGTTTTTCATGAAATTCCTTACTCAGAAGCACCTCATGGGACAAATTCCATGCAACACACTTTAGGAAAGGAACAAGTATATCTGTCGCCAAGTTTACCTGTATAAAGACGCATTTTTTGAGCATCTGTTACAAGGAAGCAGAGATGTGAGTAGAAGGATCTTTAAGTTAACTCAAAGTCAAATTGCATACCAACTATCCAACTTAGCACATGTGACTGGGCCTATCTGGAATTATAAATAGACTGATACTGGTACTGGGGGACATAAAATAATCTGTGAAACTCTATATTCTCTTCCTGCCACAGAACCCTGTGAACTTGAAATAGCTCCATGAAAGCCCAAATTCCCTAATGAGGAATAAAATGTGGGGGAGGGGGGAATGCATGGATTATATGACACTAGTTCTCAGTTCTACAGTCATTCCTAGACTCATTCACTCATTTAACAAACAAATGTTCAGCTCTCACTAAGTATTCGTAGATGCTGAGGATAAAGTGATGCGTAAGTCAGTTGTGGAAACAACTTCAAGATGTGATAAAGGCTGAAAGAAAGAATTCTGCCATAGAAGCACAGAGTCTCCAGAGAGTTCCTGACTGTCCCTAAAATTGAAGAGGAGACTTTCAAGAAGATAAGCAGTAAAAAACATTCCAGGCAGGGAGAACATTGTGTGCAGAAGATTGGGAGTGTGAAGGAAAGAGCCCAGATTTTGTCAGAAAGCTGATGCTGATCATCACATCTAGGATCAGAGTTCACAGCAGGAGGATACTGTAAGGAGTGACAGGCAGAAGTCAGCACCTCCCCCACCCAAACCCCCGAGTTTCCTACAGCACACTAAGGATGGTGTACTTCCCCCTGCAGAAGACAAAGAGCCACACAGTCCTGCTTGGAGCAGAGCCCCAGTCATTAGATATAGGAGCACTGGGAACCTCCCTTAAGTGGGCTTGGCCCAAACTGGTAGTCATTCGGCCCTATCAGTCCATGATATGGACACAATGAAACAGGAGTGACACACATGAGACATTGCACAGGAATACATGGGCCTTACTGTTTCGTTCCTGGAAGAAAATAAGCCCGTTCCATTGAAAATCATACAATTGCTTTGAACCACCTATATGTGATAAAAATGTCCATATTTTCTGTCCTAACAACAAAATAAACACTAATAAAATAGGACTTCATAAAGAGTTGAGATTTCAGAAAGACCTCTGAATTTTCCCTCTGGCAAGAGTCAGGGTAAACTGTATTCAACCAACAAAAGTGAAATAAAAAGTTCCAAATCCACAAGAACAATAGTTTCAGGGTCCTTATATCATGGGACTGTTCTTTGTGCCTTCATTTTACTCTGTGCTCAAATTTTTTTAAATCTCCATTTTAAAAACCCATGCATATTTTATGAATTAAGCCTAAATGTCCCATCATCACAAATGCCTAAGACTCTTTCTGCTCAGGAACTGATCATTAGTGAATTCATTTTGTATTCTAGTGGTTGTCAAAGGCCGTTCTGAAGGTGTTACATTGAGTTTTGACATTAATTGATGAACACTTAAGCTCATCATAACTCTGCTGGGATTCAGAACAGCAGAAATTAGAAAGATGAATTTCAGGAGATGAATCCATTGAAAAGAAATGTAACTTCAGAGTCATTACTGTTGAATGCTTGAAGTTTCGTGACATCCACAAGGAATGCAGCAGCGGTTCTCTGACTGCAGTCAAGCGCAGTGCTCTGGGAGTGGGGGGAAGGGTTATTCTACACATATTGGGCAGAACAGGATCAAGTCAGCAATGTGAGTGACTTCACAGTCCTATGTCCTGGGCACACAGGAGAACTAGGTTTGCCTTATTCTCTTAACAAGTTAAAGATGAGCATCTCCAACAGGGGGAAAAACTATTTAGGTGGAAATCATAAAGAGTTCTTATTTCTATTACTAGCAAAGGATTTGTAGAAATGGAAAATGTCACTCTTAGGCTAACAGACAGGAATCAGGGCCTTGGAATCCCATCGGCTTTGACAAGAAAGTATTAAATAAAGACATTGAGCTAGGAAGAAAATAGAGCAGTTTCTTCTGGCAGCAGTGGGTACTTGCTCAGCGATGCTATTTGAATAACTCATTGGGAGCTCAAGGTTCAAGATAGAGCTTTCTGAAAACAGAAAAAGATGGTGAAATGATGATTAGATGGGCTGAAAATCGATACATATTTAAAATTCAGAACTGCCATCTCAACTTGGGACCACACTTTTCTCAGATCACATTTGTAACACTACACAAATAACTACTTCCCTCACCCTTGAGTCCTTCTCATTTTTCCCCTCATCTAAGGGAGAAAAGAGGTATCATGTCAAAGAATTTCAGACCAGGCGTGGTGGCTTTCACCTATAATCCCAGCTACTCAGGAGGCTGAGGCAAGAGGATCACTTGAGCTCAGGAGTTTGAGGCTGAATTGAGCCCATGATTGTGCCTCTGCACTCCACCCTGGGTGACAGAGTGAGACCTTGTCCTGTCTCTTTAAGAAAAAAAAATCGGTTTCCTCTAGCCTTTCCTAATGTTTGAAAAGTGTTTTGTACATTAGCCTTTCCCTCCTTTTTCTAGATTCCTTACCTCTAATGATTTTGTTTTCGTACAATAAAGGAACTAGAACTAAAACAATGAGGCATCTAAGTAGAGGGCTCATGTTACATTGTAAAATTTAGAAACATAGTTCGAGTGGAAGGAATTCGCCACTCTTTTGGTTCACTAGAAAATATGAAGCTAATTGTGTCTATAGAAACATGGTTGGTGTGAAAGGAATTCACCATTCTTTTGGTTCAATAAAAAATATGAAGCTAATTGTGT
>NW_003852463.1:335363-340592 GCF_000181295.1 Otolemur garnettii
ATTCACTCAATTTAATTATTCCACATTATATTCATAAATCATAATATCACTGTCTACCCCATAACTGTATACAAATACAATTTTTCAATTTATAATAAAAGCAAAATTTTTAAAAAGTTTTAAAAAGATACTGGATAGCTTATAGAATCAAGAGCACGGAAAACTAGGTTTAGGAAATTGCCAGTATAACAAACAAAATTATGTCACAGAAATGGTCCTCTGAATACATCTTTATTATTACTGCCACATACTACTCCTTGTAGCAAATCCACACTACTAACTTTGGAGCCTGACCATTGCCTCCCCCAACATAACCACAGCTACTCAGGAACCAGACACCTTCCTACAAGGGTCACCACCATAAAAGAATGTATCTCCAAGCCCCCTCTTGTATCACCAGACCCCAGTTCAGAGTGTGGGAGATATGTATCTTATTAACAGAGCTAAGGCCATGTGTCTCTACCCTGGATGCAAAGGAACCAGGAAAGTCTCAAGCCATTCTTTTCAGCAGGGGACTCTACCTACCAGTAAGATTCATAAGGTGAGAAATTCCCTAATGTAGAAAGGGATTTGGACATAAATTGCCAAAACACAGTAACAAATGTCTCCTGAGTTAATATTTTAAAATACGATCCTGACTCAATCATTTAAAACAATTTACTTGTCTTTCTAACTAAATGATTTATATACTTTGAGTTCTGTTGCTTGCTATTTTCATAGATCTATTACAAAGTGAGTGTATCAGTTAAAATTAGATTCAGCTACACACAAATAACAAAGAAACTAAAAATAACAAGTTTAATATGCTTATTTTTTTTCCCTCACATTTGAGAAGTGCAGATACAGTCCAAGCCTGGAATGGTGATGGAGATCCAGGCCTCTTTAGTCTTATGTATTGCTTCCATTTCCAAAGTATCTTCATAGTTTAATGTAACTGCTAAATCCATAAATATTATCTCCATATTCTTCTACTAGTCAGTAGTAAGAAGAGAAAGAAGCATATTCTATCTCTTTAAGGACACTTCTAAAAAGGAATACACACTACTTAACAGCGGTTTACATCCACTAGGCAGAATTTAGCTACTTAGACATGTGACCAGTCTCTCTGCAAGAAAAGTTAAAAAATATAGTCTTTATTCTAACAGGCCATTGCCAAGCTGAATATTAGGTGTTTTACTACTATGAGGAAAATGAAGAAAATGGGTTTGGGGCTCAGCGCCTGTGGCTCAAGTGGCCAAGGCGCCAGCCACATACACCTAAGGTGGCGGGTTCAAATCCAACCTGGACCTGCCAAAATAACAATGATGGCTGCAACCAAAAAATAGCTGGGCATTGTGGTGGGCGCCTGTAGTCCCAGCTACTTGGGAGGCTGAGGCAGGAGACTTGTTTGAGCCCAGGAGTTGGAGGTTGCTGTGAGCTGTGATGCCATGGCACTCTACCCAAGGGGATAGCTTGAGGCTCTGTCTCAAAAAAAAAAAAAAAAAAAAGAAAATGGGTTTGGGAGGATGACTACCAATCTTTGATATAATAAAGTACCTTTATAGCTGACAGTATAAAATTACAGAGAAGTTACGTTACCTGTCTGAGGTGTGGTAACAGGCAAACTCCAGTCTCCCAAGAACCAGATATGTTTGGCCTCCCTGATCATTACTGCGAACTTTTTGGGCATATTTCATGAAATTGTCAAGCACCAGTATGTACCTCATTCTCTCCATGGTCCCTTCCCTAATTAAAAGAGTCTATTTTGGATCTTGAAACTCAGTAGGACTTGCTATTCTTCTTACTGCTGTTGTAGAGGAATTCTAACATGATCCCCAATCTCTCTGTCCCCTGTTGTACCTGCCCTGCAGAGATCTCTATTCTGGGGGTGAGAGAGGTCTATAAATATGATAGAATGGTAACTTTCATGATTGTTGCATTATGTTAAGACTTTGTCTTAGCAGAGGAGAGATTCTCCTTCTCGTCTTGATGTGACCTGCCACATCCTGAGGGCCACATATCAAAGAACTGGGAGTGGCATTTAGTAGCTGAGAACAGCCCCCCAACTGAAAGCCAGCAAGAAAAGGAGAACCTCAAACCTACAATTGTGAGGAACTGAATTCTACTGGCAAGTACTAGAGTTTGGAAAAGAACTTCAAGCTCCAAAATGGAACACAGCTCAGCTGGCATCTTGATTGAAGTCTTGTGAGACCTGAATCAGAGGACCTAGCTAAGCCACACCCACCCTCCAGACCCCTGAAAAGTGTGAGATGCTAAGTGGAGAGACTGTTTTAAGCCACAGAGTTATGGTATTTGTTATGCAACAATAAAAAATTAATACCACCACAGCGCTACTTGGTATTATTAAGTGAAAGAAAAAGGAGACATAGAAGTCGCAAACAGTTCAGTCTTAACCTTGCTGCAGGTGTAAATGTCAAGGTCTCTGCTTACGTGATTGTACTGGCTGCCCAATGGATTAGCAGATGGGAGGAAAATAAGGCACAGAGAAGTTAAGCAATTTATCCAAAGTATAGGGCTAAGAGGGAGAAGAATTGACCAACTAGTCCAAGCCGTTTCTAGTACTTTTCAAATGATTGTTTTAATGAATAAAAAGTCCTTAAAATCCATGCCTGGTCTAGCCACTGGCTTTTTTAAAGGGAGAAAAAGATGGTGAGGAGAGAGCAACAAGGAGGGAGGGAGGTACTGCAGGACAGAAAGAAGGACAGTTGTGACCCAAGAGTTGAATGTCATTGAAGAGAAGGAACACAAAAGAGGAGGGACTTACTAGACAGAAGCCCACATTTGAAAGATAAAACAGCACAAGAAACATAGGCATTTCTTAAGATTTTTCTATCCTGTATTTTATAGGCAAAATGCAACATAATATCTCCAGGAAAATTTCTATAAATTTCTCTGGAAACTGTTGTAGGAAGATTGAAAGTCAAATATAGACCTTTTCCTTGTTGTTTAAAGGGTAAGTAGTCCTATTACAGAAATTCCCGGTGATTATATAAAAATTGTTATGCCCTTCCTACAACTGGATTTTACAGTATGGTTAAACTTTTTGAAGTGCTAGTATGCTGGTTTATATCCCCTGATTGATTTCATTCCCTCTTTTGTTTGTTTATTCTATATATATTATTATGGCTTGTGTTCATCATTTCAGAAGACCTTGTTTGTGTAAATTTTTAGCCTTCCAATCTTGTTCTGGTAACGTATCTCAAGTCTAATTAGCTTCAGGTATTTCAATAGCACGATAGCCTAGCTCAGACTAATTACAGCTGTTAATGCAAGATAATAATAGAGTGGTAATAAAAATACCACATGTTTTTTCATATTTTGGAATTTATTATAAGCTCCTCTGGAGCTCAGAGAAGATTGTGTTTTCATTGCTCATCCCTGAGACTAAAAGAAATGTCAGAAATCACATTTCAGTACACAATTAATATTTCTGTGCCCAGCTGGCTGTGTGGGCTTGCAGATTGCAAATCTAATCTGCTTTGTAAGCTTTTCCACCTAATTCTTGGCTTTATCCCCAGATTAAATACTGAGTGCTGTTATAGCCGCTAATTTCTATGGACAGGCCACAGTACTGCAAAATAGACACACAATTTTTCTTAGCGATTACTTCTCATTTACTACATCTCTTCTTATAGAGATAGCTGCTATAGTTGAGTCAGTTAGGGAAATAAATGAATTAATATCAATTAATCTCCCACTCTTCATTTAATCTCTTGAAGTTTCATTCACAGGTAAAGTGAAGAAATAATAAAGGAATTCACAACTGCTTCTAAGAAGAGACAAAAATGATTGAGAATGCTTTTGTGTTTGTTATTAACTTAAAAATGCAAAGGTAGACAAGATAACATAATTAAAACCTCTGAAATATGAAACCCTGTGTGTACATAGCTAAGAAGTTCTTCAAGAAATTCTAGAATAAAGTCACATTCTGATCTGAAAGAGGTGATTGAAAAGAAATGAGGTGTCCAGTAGAGGGCAGTTGTCTGTGTTCTAGGTTCTTGGGGTTCTCTTGACCAAAGAATGACCAGACACACCAGAACAGGTCAGGCATGCAACAAAATTTACTGAGGAAAAAAAAATAAGTTTACAGAGCAGGATACAGGTTTACAGGCAAGATACCTTTGCCACAGACAATGAATGGGCCCCCATTGTGGTAACAAGAAAAGGCCTTGCTGATGGCCTCAAGTTCTGTTTTGTACTATCTGGACTGGGCCCACCTTGTGGTTCAGAGGTCACCTTGAAACCACAGAGTTTTGATAAGCATGTGGACCTTCCATGAAAGACCATTGAGAAGGTGTGAACCCCAATGTAAATTTAAGGTAATGAAATGATAATTAGTCTTAAGGTTGTTGTAGGTCACCTTACCCTACTCTGTTGTACCTACACTCCTTGGCACACGGGCTAGAAAGTCCTCTGCATCCTTTTGCCGTTGGCACACTAAATTCTGATTCATAGATGGGTAGGGTGATCCTTCCTCCCCAGGTATGGGCAATCACGGGGGACAAGACTGACATAAAGCAACACCAAGATCAACACCAAAAAGGGACCTTTCATCCTTTTTTCCCTAGGACAGCTGGAATCTTATCTACCAAACAGAGGTCATTGATAATCCCAAATTAAAACCTGTCAAAGCACAATACAAAATGGACTTAACACATATGCTTATTCTACAGATGATATGCAAATAAGTAAGAAAAAATATCAGAAGTTTATTTCTTATTTGAAATAAAGACTGAGAAATGGGAACTGAATTTAGAAAACTAAAATTGGAAATTTACCAAGAGTGTAAATAAACAAATCTCACTCCCCATTGCCACACACTGCTCTGGGAGAAAAAAGCAAAGATCCTAAAAGATTGATTGTAAATAACTGTGTCCCCAGATTAGTCAAAAGCAACTACAACCTGCCTGCTTCGCCTAATCTTGAATTGTTAAGGCCCATCCCTAAACCACCCACACTATAAACCCAATTTTAGTCCTAGACTGATTAAAAAAATAAAAATCAAAGAATTTTTCAAGATGCCATTAAGACTCTGCTCTTAGATCTCTCCCTTGTTTGGCAATAAACAGGAATAAACCAACTTGTTTGTTTGACACAGCTTTTCACAGTGATCTTTAAGAGGTCTACAATACTTATTACCCTTCATTCTGCTTGGGCTTTTTTCTTTTCTTTTCTTTTTTTTCATATCTTTGCTGGGCTTTTCACATTGAGGATTAAAATAAAATTAGA
>NW_003852463.1:340826-345069 GCF_000181295.1 Otolemur garnettii
AAAATTGTATCATACTGAGAAAAGCTTAAGTAACCAAAGTTTAAGACAAGTTCTACCCTAAAGTTTCATCGCTATGTAGACTTCACATCTCAGTACCTCTATCTCAGTACATCCATTTGGACAACAATACTTGTGTAGTGGAGAATAAATACCTGTGTGTGTGTGTGTAGACCTCATAAATCCAAGTTACATGTCACATGTGCACAGGTTCAGAAAAGTATTACTAAATGTACACACACACAAAACACAGCACCAATTTTAATATTACTCAAAACCCTGACTTGTGTGTCTTAAAAACTAGAAAGAGGGTGGTGCCTGTGGCTCAGTGGGTTGGGCGCCGGCCCCATATACCAAGGGTGGCAAGTTCAAACCCAGCCACAACAAAAAAATAGCTGGGCATTGTGATGGGTGCCTGTAGTCCCAGCTACTCGGGAGGCTGAGGCAGGAGAATCGCCTAAGCCCAGGAGTTGGAGGTTGCTGTGAGCTGTGTGATGCCACGGCACTCTACCGAGGGTGATAAAGTACAAAAAAAACAAAAAACTAAAAACTAAAAAGAGATCTCAGTACCTCATCTGCAGAAAGGCTCACTTAAACCTTTACTGCCTTCGTACATCATGGCTGTGCCAAGGGCTGTCTCTGGAACTTCTTCTACCCCTAGCACACCTCATTATCTGTTTTCTTCCTCTTCTCCTCTCTGTAGAGTCCTTCATTGTGTAAAGTGGTTTGGGGGTGTGAGCATGGCTGTGATCAAAAACAGTATTATCTGTGGACCCTGAAATTGGAAATTCGTGTAGTTCTCACTTATTACAAAATGTTCTTCTTTTATATTTTTCCTCAACCATTAAAAAATGCAAAAATCATTCCTGGCCCATGAGCCACACAAAAACAGGCATTTGGCACTAGTTTTGCAACCATTGATCTAAAGCTTTCATTGGCCAAAAGGGAGGAAAAGGACATGTTTGGTGCCTCCACCTACCGGGTCCTGGGCCTACCCTTATTCTCTGACCATTCTTGCTTCTGTATCTCCACTTTCCTCAGGGTGGGACTATCTCTTCACAGTCCCTTCATCTACAGCTGAGACATGTTCACTCACAGAGGGCACGCGGGCTGCCTTCCCCTGATATGACACATGCTGTTTGAGTTTCAGCAGCCAGGAGCAGGTTGTCTGAAGAGGGTTATGGCCTAGAGAAACAAACTGGTAGCCTAGGGAGGTCCCACGTAAACTGCGTTAGAATCTACTGGAGAGATGGATAGTAACAGGGACAAGTAATTCCCACGTCCTGCTGAACAAAAGGAGAAAGACTTCTATGGACTATGCTAAAACACAGAGGGTCAATAAATGCCTGCCTTTGTTTTTATCCATCTCAGTGACTTGACACAACAGCCAGAAAGTACTTAAACCAAGCCCCACCTGGGCGGCTGGAATGCCTGACTCTCAACTCAGGTCCCAGAACTAAGGGAATAGGCCTAGATGGGAAGAGGGAGCCAGCCAGACCCTCCATCCTCCCTGTCATGGTCTGGGAGCCACAAATGCACTGGTGTCCCGTCACTGCTCTCATCTGAGTCTTCCACCTTTAAAGCTCAATGTCATCTTTACGAACCACCAGGGGTCCTAGTGTCCCCCATGCCTCTCTGACTAGTGTTTTCCTCATTCTAGGGTGATGGGAATATCTTCCACATGTCAGGGGACTGCACTCTGAGGATTATGCTGAATTTCGGGGGACAGTTGTGGATGGAGCTGCAACCAGAACAATTCCAGGAAGGCCTCTTTCTGATCGGTGGCCAAGTCTGCCTGTTGCACTGGAACAAACTCGGAGACACTGGAGCCAGAGCATGGACAGGACTTCCCTGTCCAGAACTCAGGAATGAAAGATGAAGGCATTCCAGACCCAGCAGGTGGGTGCAAGCCTCGCATCTAGCAGTGGTAGCAGGAAGTTTTGGCTCAGCCACTTTCAACAGGGCCACACCAGAGTGCAATACAGGGAAGGACCACTGGAGGCAATGCTACCCACAATGATGGCTTCCTGGAGGGTACAAGTGCCCCACTTGCACAGTGGGATCAGGATTCCTTTGAACCAGGATCCAGGCTTGAACAGGGCTTTCTTGAGTGTCATGTAGAGGTGGAAGTTGAGTTGCTTATGTTCAGCAATGTTACCTTATATTCAGGAGCAGGACAAGTTTATAGAAGCCTGGGTCATCCATTCTTTCAGTCTACAGGCAAAAATCCTGGTGGGGGCTTGGTACATGGCAGCTGCAGTCCAGACCTCCAAATCTGGGACAAAGAGGGTTTGATCCCAGTTGGAGAGTACAGAGATGATCGACAATACCTTGGGCAGTTTCCCATTAAGGTACTTAGATAACACTTCCTGGATCCCCATGCAGAGCTCCAGGACCCAGGTATAGGGAAGCTCCCACACCTCTGGCATGAACCTCTGAACCTCTGCTTGTCAGGCAGCTTCTCCATGTTGACGTCAGCCACAGTGCACCTGGCAGGAGGGTTCTTGCTTCTGAGCATCTCAGTGGCACACATCCGCAGGGTCCATCCCCAGCTCTGCCTGGTGCTTCTGTCATTGTGGGTGTCTTCTCCAGGCTGGGCTGCTCCTCGTCCTTGTTATCTGATCCCCACTGCAGCACTCCTGGACCCAGCTGCACAGTGTGTTCCCACAGTGTAGCCCCTCGGGCCTGCCCCAGTCCCGTGCTCAGCCTCGGGCTCTTCCTACTGCTGCCGTGCTCTCTGAGAAATTCACTAGCCTGGCAGGGGCCCCACATACTTCTCTTTCTCTTCTGGGGATCCAAAACTTCTGCACCTTTTCCCAGGTCCCTAGGCAAACTTCATCCCCAGCCAGGATCTCCTTGGCCAGCAGTGCATGTTTTTCCTGACCGCTGGTCCCGAAGCCTGCCTTGAATTTATGCATTTTTCTTGAAAAAATTACTGAGAAGGTTCATATGTGGGGACATAGTAATGACTAAAATGCATTTATGTGAAGTGTTTAATGTGCAGCAGAATCACCTTGGGGAAGGGACACCTGTTAAAATACCAATTGGTGGGCTCCATCCCAGAGTTTCTGATTCAGGAAGGCTGGAATGGCAGAATTTGCTTTGCTAGCAGGTTCCAGGTGATGCTGATGGTCCAGGGACCACTCTTGGAGAACTGCTAGTATGGGTCATTTTAGCTTCTCTCCCTGAATCCTCCTTTTTATCTTCTGTCCTTCTGTGTGTGTTTGTTTGTTTTATAGCAAGGATGTCTGGCTATGTTGCATAGTCTCCAACTCCTGGCCTCAAGCAATTCTCCTGCTTTGGTCTCCCAAAGTGTTTGGATTACAGGCTTCAGCCACTGTGCCAGGCCTCCGTCTCTATAATTCTATCCCCCACTTTCCAGTCTTCCAATTCTCTGACATTTAAGTTCACAAACTCATCCTAGAAAAAGGGCTACATACCTCATGGCTGAATATCAGTATGGTCATCTTTGAAGTACTTCCTTTGGCCATCTGGTGACCAGTGATATTGCTGATAGTGATATTCAGCAATTTTATATGTAGCACTTTTTCTAAGATGAGTTTGAGAACTTAACTGTTCAGACTTGTAACTTATCTAAGTCAGTTTGAGCTGCCATAACAAAATACCATTGACTAGGTGGTTTAAACAACAGATACTTATTTCACACAGTTCTGGAGACTGGGAAGTCCAAGATTGAGGTGCTGCCCTATTCAGATGCCCAGTGCAGACTCTTTCCAGGTTTGAAGACTGCCTACCTTCTCACTATGTCCTCACATAGCAGAGAGAGAAAGAGACAGCTTAGGTCTCTCTTCTTCTTTTTATAAAACCCCTAATTCCATCATGGAAGCCCCACCCTTATGACCTCGTCTAAACCTAATTACCTCCCAAAGGCCCCATCTTTAAATACTATTATAGTGAGGAGCAGAGTTTCCACATGTGAATTTGGGAAAACACAAACATTCCGTCCACGAGAATAATTAACTCTCCTGAGATGGTAAAGACTAGTTTCTTCCTTATGGACCAATGAATAGAGGAAACATTAAGTAGTCTCATTAATAATGATTGTACTGTGACTTGTATAAAATATGCAACACCCTGGAGGAATCTCAAAAAGAAAAAAGTCAAATACAAAAGATCACATACTGTATGATTCTATTTACATGAACTGTTAGAAATAACAAAAGTATAGTGCCAGAAAACAGATGAATGGTTGCTTGATGTTGGAGGCTTGGGGAAGAAAATGACT
>NW_003852463.1:345281-347302 GCF_000181295.1 Otolemur garnettii
AATATTAAAATGTCTCTCAAACCAAAAATATTCCATTTAAATTAAATTTACGGGGGGAAGAGGCAAGATGGCTGACTGAAGCCAGCTTTCAGCAGAGGCTCCCCACCAGAGAGAGAAATAATGGCTAGAAACAACCCAATAAAGTAGAAGATCAGGAAGCTAAGCCGAAAGAGAAGATTGATAGATCCGTATCACCCCTGCTGAGGCAAGCTGGGACTCCAGGGAAACAAATTTCAGGTACAAAACCCATCCCAAAGAGGACAGGAATCCTTCCCCTCTGCCCCCCACATGAGACAGGCTTGAGGAGAGTAGTGAACAGAGGACCTTTTGTTTCACCAAAGGGTAGAGAACGACTGAGGGCCAAGAATCCCTCCACAGAGAGATACCACTGCAAGCCCAGGCAGTCTCTTTCCTGGGCCAAAAGTTGATCTAATATTCTCCCTACCTTCCTGAACTCCCAATCCACCCCTCCCCTGTACCCTGGCAGTCTGAAAGACTACCACTACAAAATCCGTAGTGTTTGGCAGATTTTTGCTAGGGCGGGGCATCTCATGAGCTATGGGGAAGTTGCGCTGAAACTATAATAGAGGCGGGGAGTCACAAGGGGTGAGAGACTTGCCCAGTGTTGGAAAGAGCATAGCTCAGACCTGCGCCACCGACCACCTGGGACAGAGGGTGCCATCAGCACCCTGCCCACTTCTGCTACCCACAGAACACTGCCCACTGGCTCCCCAGCTCCTCACCTGGGTCCTGAGACCCATGTGGCCCATGGCCAGAGACTTCACCTTCCAACTCCCTGCCAGACTCCTGAGGCCCACCACCAGTGGTCAGTGGCTCCAGCAACTTGCAGCCTGTGGTTGGCAGTTCCACCCTCTGGATCTCCACCTGGCTCCAATGACCCTCACAGCTGGTGGCAACACCCTCTAGCTCCCACCTGGCTCCTGCAACCTGCACAAGGCAGTACTCCAGACCAGGAGCACCACCCCAGACAGTGGCAACGCCACCCCTGACAGTGGTGGCGGCTCCACAGTCCCTCCCACTAGGGTCAAATTTGGAAGAGAAACTTCCCCAATCCTGTGGAACACGGGGGATGGGGGGAGAACCTGACCTGACCTGACCTGCAGAGGTTCCAGAGATGGAGTGTGGCCAAGGCAGAGGCGTGGTCTCTGAGGGAGAGAACCACGCTCCTCCATGGTAACCCCTGGACAGACTCAGGTAGAACATTCCTCAGTTTCTAATGATCACCAGAGGGGATCAGGCCTGAACTAGCCCCGCCTATAGGTTGCACAATGAGATGGCCCAGTCAAGGTGGCATTATCTCCTCTTTGACATGGGTGCAAATCTCTGGTGTACTTGAGTATTAGAGAGAGCTGTGCGGCGGTCTTGTGGAGTAACTAGTGACTGGGGGTGGTGGTAATGCAAAGTGGGAAAAGAGGCCCAGCCACCCCAGAATAATTCTTTTGCTCAGCAGGGCTTTCTGACTCCACAGACCACCAGACTGAGTCACACTTGAGCTGACAGTGGACCCCTGCTGTCCAGTTGCTGGAGACCTTTTGAATTCCCCCACTTGATCTGTGTCTGTGCTGACCAGCACAATTGGTTTGGAACTCTTGATCTGGGCCAATCACCCAGGGTCTCCCTCAAGGTTATACCCTAGTTGTGTTGTAGAGGGAGGGTCTGATTCTCCTCTCCTAGTTATTGCCAGTGGGAGACAGGGTGTCTTAATTGCTTGTATTCCTCCACAGATTTCAACCCAAAGTCACAGATCCACTAGGATTAGTCAGAGTCTAGCTAAATATAAGACAGACCCACATAGCCCCATCATACCAAGTGAGTCCCCAAAGTCTCAGGCTGTAGTACTGAACAGGACCTTGGTAAAGCTGTAGGGGGAAAGCCACAGTCACCAGTCCCAGCGCTGTGGTAAAGGGCTGATTAATTACATCTCCAGGAGCCCCCAGTTTAATTCCACCTTACCAGCCTCTCTAAACAAATGGTGAAAAATAACCATGGGGTGGAATCAG
>NW_003852463.1:347755-348908 GCF_000181295.1 Otolemur garnettii
TCCCAAATGCTCAAAGATGAAGAGAAATGGAGAGCAAAGGTGGATCATTCCCTGAGAGAGTTGTGGGACAAATATTCACATTATTGGAATTCCTGAATATGATGAGAATGATCTGAAAGACACTCCAAGATATTTTAGAGGAAAACTTTCCAAACAAGGCAAGAGATACTGAAATTCGGACAGTAGACACTTTCAGAACCCCAGCATGACTCAATCCAAACAAAGCATCCCCTAGACACATTGTAATTAACTTCACCAAAGTTAATATGAAAGAGAAAATCCTGCAAGCAGCCAGATGTAAGAAAATCATAACCTACAAGGGGAAGAATAATAGAATGACTGCATACCTCTGCTGAAACTATTCAAGCCAGAAGAGGATGGTCATCAACTTTCATTCTCCTAAAACAAAACAACTTTCAGCCCAAGATCCTGAACTGAGATTCATTATGATGGGGAAGTCAAATACTTTAATGACATTCACACGTTAAAGAAATTTGCCATAACTAAACCCACACTTCAAGATATTCTCACACCCATCCTCCATAACGACCACTAAAATGCTCTATCACCAAAGTAAACTCACTCAGAAATTATTGATCAAAACTCAACTTCCACAGTAGTGAAAGAATTAAAAACGTCCACTGGACTTTCAAAAGCTTGAAACCCAAAATACTACCACACTTAACAATACTCTCAATTAACATGAATGACTTTAATTGTCCACTAAAGAGGCACAGGTTGGCTGACTGGATACAAAAACTCAACCAGATATCTGCTGCATACAAGAATCTCATCTTATCCTAAAGAATAAATATAGACTCAGGGTGAAGGGATGGACAATTATAATCCAGGCAAATGGAAAACAGAAAAAATCAGGGGTTGCAATTTTATTTTCAGATACAATAGACTTTAAACTAACAAAAGTAAGGAAAGATGAGAATATTCACTTCATATTTTTAAGGGAAATACTCAATATGATGAGATATCAATTATTAACATTTATGTGCCCAACCAAAATGCTCCTCAATTTATAAGCAAGACCCTAACAGACATGAAAAATTTGATATCTTCTAGCACCATAATGATCAGAAATTAAACACTCCTTTGGCAGTGTTAGATAGATCCTCCAAGAAGAAACTAAGCAAAGAAATTT
>NW_003852463.1:351669-352798 GCF_000181295.1 Otolemur garnettii
AAAAAAATTATTTGATTTATTCTGTTTTATCATTTGCTTTGCATCCCACATACTAAAGAGGGCCTTCCCAGGCAACGTGGTACACAATTGTACCTGAATTAAAGAAAGTGAGTAAAGCTCACTCACATCTTCCTATGTTGGGTTCAAAGAATGAGTCCACAATTGCATTTGTGAACTAATGAACACTGGCTACATCTGCTTTCATTGATCATTGTTCACCTGATGAAGAAAGTGTGATTTAAGTTCAAGGAAGAAAATAACAGTTCAGTTTAGGGAAGAATCTTCACAAATCTCTCACTGTGGCCACGCTTGGTGTGGTCTCTTCTTTTCCATCTCCCAGAGGAATAATTACACAAGTTCTGCTTTCTGCTCACCTGCCTCCTCATGTCAGATTTGGCATCTCTATTGCAAGATAATTGCTGCCTGGAATATTCAATTAGCTTTTAATTAAATATTGCTCATTAATATAACTGCAAGACAATAAAACATATGTCAGTTGATTAGCCAAAAATTCAAATATAAATTACATTCATTTTTATGCCAACATGCACTTTACCTAATGAGACATTTGTCACCCTGCTATAAAAAGATTGTGTGTGATCTTATTTTCTCTTAGAGATTATTTTAAATGCCTACAAGCAAAGTTTTAAAATTACATACAACAAACCATTTTTTTTCTTACCCTCCACATTAAATATTTTGGGGGTTTTTTTGTATTTTTTGTTTTCTTTTGATAACTTTTATATACATTAACTATTTTGAGCAGAATGTTATATACAATTATATACAGTAAAAACTCTTTTTAAGAGAAAGTGTTTGGATAATAGCTTAATACCCGATTACAGAGGACATCACATCATGTATCAAAATTTGTTATTTTTCATGCTAATATATATTAGCAAACAGATATTTTTTATTTAACAAATTTTTCTGATTATAAAAGTAACATACAACCTTTGAAAATACAGAGGCATAACCTATTAATACACTGATGTATTTTTTCCAGTTCTCTTTTTCTAAGAAATTATTCCTATGTTTCTGATTCTGTTTGTAACAATTAAACTTATACATTTTAATATTTCATCTGTCTTATTTCATTTATGATTATATTGTGATCATGTTGCTATTT
>NW_003852463.1:353201-354556 GCF_000181295.1 Otolemur garnettii
CCATGAGAAAGCAGGGTGATGGACGTGATTAGAGAACCCGAGAGAGTTGATACCTCTGGTTTCCAGTGAAGCAAATCCCATCACTTGACCTAGCTCTTAATGTAAGACCACCAGGGCAGGTTGGTGCTCACCACCACCAACACCCCAGTGAAGAGTGACTACACTTGAAAGCCTTCAAGTGGGCTGGGGTGGGGAGTGATTATTGTTAAGACACTGTTAAGTGGGCTTGGGGGGGAGGATGAGAAGTATGAAGCATCAGGCCCCAAGGTCCAGGATGGGAGGAGAAGAGGCCTTACCAAGTTTTCTAATCAGCTTTACTTGATAGGCTTATACTTTAGAACACTGCACTCCCTGACTCAGTTTACAATTCTGCTTCAACTACAAGAAGCCAAGTGGGAAATATTTCCAATCAGTAGGATTCAGTTAGCAAACTCTTCAGCAAATCTCCCATCCAAGGATGTAAAAGCTAGGAGGAATAGAGCAGTAAATGCACACTTTGAAACATTCCCTCTGCTCCAAATACATAGCAGTGATTGGGAAAATAGTGAAAAGAAAAAAAAAACAATAAAATAATTTTTTAAAAACCTGCACTCACAAGCAAAAAGTAAACACTTTTATGGACTATTTATGGAAAAGAAACAAAAAATGGGAGCTGAGCTCCAGGTCAAGAAGCAAACAGGAGCAATTAGGAGTTTAATTCTTATGGAATGATGAGAAATAAAAAGTGATCCACTAGGCAGGGAAGGGGATCAAAGACCTACTGCCTAAGGTAGCATTTGGTGAAGATCTGTAATTCATAAAAGCGGGCTTAAGAAAACTACTATCAACTCTACTGAGGACTGCAGATTGCAGAAATTACAGGAAACCAAAATACTCAGATGAAACAAAGTTTCCAAATGACATAAAGATATCTAATACTAAGAAAGATGTCCAAATTAACAGTATGAACTTGAATTTATTCCAAGTGAAATTAATTTTATAAAACAGTCAGACCAAAACTTAAGAAAAAATAGGTAGGCCCTTGAATTACACAAATGAAGGAAATGTAGCCATATAAAAAGAAATTGTTCCAGGGCATGGTGGAACAACTCAAATAATCCTAGGACTTTGGGAGACTGAAGCAAGAGGATCACTTGAGGTTAGGAGTTCAAGACCAAACTGTGCATCTTAGTGAGATCCCCATCTCTACAAAAAGAGAGAGAGAGAGAGAAAGAGAGAAAGAAAGGAGGCAAATTAGCTCGTGTGATGGAGCATGCCTGTAGTCCTAGCTACTGGGGAGGCTGAGGCAGGAGGATCATGGGAGCCCAGGAGTTCAAGGCTGTAGTGAGCTATAATTGCACCAAAAAAAAAAAAAA
>NW_003852463.1:354691-356653 GCF_000181295.1 Otolemur garnettii
TGCTGAACAAACAGTAATATGCTGATAAATGTTTAAGGACAACCACCCATGAACAAAAACAAAACAAAACCCAATTAGCCAGTTTCCATGCTGTGTGTATGTGTGCACTCCTACCACAGCCAAGTTCAACCTATGTATCCCCCCTGAACATGGAGCTGGGAAGTAATAGTCATAATCGGCTCTCATGACCATTACAAGTCATATCCAGCTGTAATGTTGTTAAAAGAATGGGGAAAGAAAGGCAAGAAAAATGCATCTATACGAACTTCAAAATGGAGAAAAAGACTTTTTCAGATAAATAAGGACTATAGGAGTTTTACTACCTACAAACCCTCAATGAAGGAGACTAAAGAATGCACAGAATTCAAAGAACAGTGGTGGCGCAGAAGTTATAAAATGTATTGATAAAAGTACTTACCTGTCAAATGTAAAATTTTTTTTTGAAAATCATCTTTTATATTTTAAAAGTGACATTCAAACGCTGGAGAACAAAACGAAAAGGATGTTTCGTGATAAACGGACTATTGATATGGCTCTTGTCTAGTTCAAGAATTGGATAGAAATATTGAACAACAGCATATTAAATGTTTTAAAATGCCACTAAAAGTCAAAAAAATGCAGTCTGTAGCTTCCAAATCTTCATACTAAAAAACCAAGGAGAAAATGAAAAGTTTCACATTCCTATATATGGGGGGAAATAGACCAATGAAAAGGATAATAAAGAAAAAACATAAAATAAAATGGTAGAAATAATTCACAGTACATATAAACAGATTAAATGCTCCTATTAATTGACCAAATCATATAATGCTTTTAAAATCCAACTTTATATACAAGACAACACAAGGAAGTTGAAAATGAATAAACGGAAAGCTACGCCAGACTTGTAGGTAAAATACAACAAACGGAACATATAAATTTACGTACAATTCATTTTGAAATCTCAGTACAATGGCAGTTAATGCTTTTAAGCTCTAAATCTATAAAAACAAAGACAATGGTAACAGAGAAACTAGCTATAAAATTTTGAAAGCAAGCAGATTCTTGGTAATTGACTTAGCAGGTAGGGAGGAAACCAAAAAGGAAACATGATTTACACTGCAGATTCAAAAGGCTTAGGATTCAGTGGCACCAGGGATCTCTGGAATGGGGTAAAATAATAAAAATTATACTGCAAATAGAAAGACCGGCTGAAAGTGTTTAAGAAGCAGTTCCCCAGATTCTCTCATAGGGTTGCTTTGAGGATTTTATGAGTAATATATGTAAAGCACACAGAGAAAAGTCCCTGGCACTAAGTAAGAGTTCCATATGTGTTTGCTATTATTACTCCAGAGTGGGAAGTTAATAGATAATTCTATTTAAAATGGAAAAGTAACAATGTAAGCATACTATAGAGATGGGGAGTAATAATAAAAGAATCATCTAAAAGAAATTAAAGGTGTTTTATCTAGGGGAAGGGAAATGGGGGTTACTGGTGTTTTATAGTAAGCCTCATAGAATGTTTGACTCCATTATTGTGATAAAAATTAAAACTTAGGAAATAAGGAATAAAAGTCAGGGAAGTTGATGAACATACTGGCAAGCACCAACCAGAAGAAAGCTGCAACAATTTTCTATTGCTTTGATTTACAACACTTCTTACACCAAGTATGTGGGGTTTTTTCCTCACACTATCCAACCAATTCTCTGACTCTCCAGATGTCAACTATATGTCCTATAAATTAGTGCAGACACTTCAGATTAAGGGCTCAGTCCCACAGACTGCCTCAACTTCAGAAAGTCCAATCTCACAAGTCCAAGTCACCTGTCCTTTTGACCAGCCAATTCCCTCCACCCTTCCCTCAGGTATGATAATTTGCTAGATAGCCCACAGAATTCAAGAAGCATTCTACTTACTATTAATGGTTTATATGAAGGACACAACTCAGGAACAGCCAAATAGAGAGACCCATTTGTGTCTAC
>NW_003852463.1:356718-363233 GCF_000181295.1 Otolemur garnettii
CCACAGAATTCAAGAAGCATTCTACTTACTATTAATGGTTTATATGAAGGACACAACTCAGGAACAGCCAAATAGAGAGACCCATTTGTGTCTACCACATTATACATTGTAGAACTAATCCCTATTTTAGACAAACTGTTTCAATATAACAGAAGAAGAGGAAAAGCCGTCTAATTTATCTAATGAGGCTTTAAAAACCCTGATACCCAAACCAGAAAAGAATAGCTTAAGAAAAAAAATGTGTAGATCATCCTACTGAAAACATAGATTAAAAAATTCTAAATAAAATGTTATATGAAATTCATAGGAAAAAGCTAAAGGTTAAGAATTTCCAAGTCAATTTGCTCTACCAGATATTAAAATTTATTTTAATACTATGGTAATGGATTATGTGATACTGGGGCAAGTAGACCAATGACTCAAAGAAACTAGTAGAACCTCCATGGTTGGACCACCTCTCACATTGACCACCTCTTTAACTTGACCTAATTTTCAAAGACTGGACATGAACACCTCTATATGCTGACCAGGCTGTTACAGACCCTTGAGTAGTCACCTTACTTACTTCTAATATATACAGTGTGTGACAGACATAACATTGCAAAGAAGAAAGCAAGAACGTTCTGTTCATTCCATGGTGTTAGGACAATTTGTTGTCCATAATGAATAAAAGATTAAATTAGATCACTAACTTATATCCCACACAAAAAAATATATTTCAAACGGTTTAAAGACCTAAATAGGAGAAACAAAACTTTAGGACTTTAAGAGAAAATATGACTTTGTGATAGGGTTTCTTAAACAAGATTTTTAAAATAAGATTACATAAAGTAAAAATCCATTTAGGTAAATACTGCTAAAAATTTACTATATTAAAATGTAAACCTTCTATAAAACAAAAAACATTAAATAAAGTTTAAAAATAATCCCCAGGCTAGGATAAGAGATTTGTAATATCTTAGGAATTTGTAATATCCAAGGAATAAATCTGTAATACATAAAAACAACCCAAATCAATTTGAAAATTGATAGGAAAAATCCAACATAAAAATGGGCAGAGAATACGAAGAGTAAAAGAAATCACACTCCAAAAAAGAAACATAAATGGCTGTTAAATACGTGAATAAATGCTCATCCTTACCAGTTATCAGGCAAAAGCAAATATTAATAATATTCACATTCATCACATCAGTAACATTTTAGAGTTTGATAATTCCAGGAACTAGTAAGAATATAAAACAACAGAAACAATGAAACACTACAGACAGGTGTGTGGATTTGAACAACCACTTTGGAAAGCAATTTAATAGTATCTAATAAAGTTGAAAATGTGCAAGCCCCTTCAGTCAGCAATTACAGTATACTAGATATATAATCTTGAGAGACTCTTTTTGGTCGCTATGCAGACCAGGTTAGTCCTAGCTTTACTAGTCTAGGACAGGTCCAGAGGAGGCTCCAATCTCTCAGCCCCTAAACATATCAAGATAGATCATGGTGGTTTTCTTATGCTCAATATAAAAACAGCTTTCCTGAGATTATACCATTGCCTAACAAGAAAAAAGTTGCTAAACTTAATTGTGTTTAAAATAGTATTTTTCGTTTCAAATGCAGAAACAAAGCCCACAGTAGTAAGAAAGCGTTGCCCATAGAAACAGTAAAAGGAAATGATCCTGCGTCCTACCACATTTGGAATAATGTCCAAAAACCTTTACAGGAGCTGTTGGATAAATGATGCCCTCTCACTGGTCTGTCTCTCCAGCCTCTTGTCATCCCACTCTCCCCTGGCTCTTTCTGCTCCAGCCACAGTGAGCACTGTCTAACCCCTAAACACACTTCCTATCCCACCAAAGGGCTTTCCTGTCCCCTCTGCCTGAAAGCCATCTTCTCTATCTTTCTGTATTGCTAACTCATAATCGATTTACAGGTAGCAATTCTTGGCAAATAATAAATACTTGATAATTTCTTTTTTTCTGGTCTGGCATGGCCTGGCTGAATACTCAAATAATTCAGCCTATTTGCTATTTCTGTTTAGGAGCTAAGTCTGATATAATGCCCTTCCAAATCAGGTCATAAATGAGAAGATGCATTCAAACCCAAGGGGATTGGCATTCTGAGAAGGCAGATACAGGATGATATCAGAATGACAGTGGAAACAGGTGCAGGATCAATAACATGTGCCACCTTTGAGGAAATGTCCATCACTCCCAATGCATGACGTGAATGGGAATGTGAAAAAAGATGTTCTGTAAGCCAAAAGCATCTCAAGGGCACACAGTAGTTAGAGTTATTTTAGAGTCTTTAGCAGAAGTCTTTTCTTGGTCTTCTGTAAATATCAGAAATCACAATTTTGAAACTTAATCAATAAAACATAAAGCCAACAAAACAGTATTGGGATCATTTTTTATGCCTTGGTGTAGTGGTACAAAGTGCCTGAGTGAAGTACCCCAGAAGGAATAGAGAGTTCCTCAAAGGGACTTCCATCTTTGAGCCCACCTACACCTTCAGCCCTGGCCAGCCGGGTAGCTCAGAGGCTCTGCTTCTCAGGACAACCTGGTTGTATGTGACTGTGTCCCTGCTGCTCCTGCCACGCTGCTCAGTTCTCAGACTAGAAGACTTCTCAGTCTGTTACTCTCTGCTTAGCCCTGTTGTACTACAGAATCCAGGCTAGAGCATGCCTGACCATGAGTTGAGGGGACAGGTAAAGGATAACACAACATTAGAATAAGACTGTGAATGTCTCGGTCTTTCCCAGCTGGCGGTTGCAAGCTCTGGTGACCTGCATGCTTTGTTGTGGAGGGTGTTAATAGCAGCAGACTCCTTCTGGGGTAACTGATCGCAAATGTGGCCAGCTTCCTGGAGACTTGGCACATGTGTATTGAGCCAAAAAGATGTGTAGTGCTTGGGGCCATCACCATGTCAATGTGTGGGCAGGAACCTACTGCCCTGAATTCCCTGAAGACTCCCTGTCTGTACCAAGAGCCAGGATGCAGTACAGTGCCTGAGCGTAAGTCCTGTAGCAGGACAAATACCCATGCACAGATCTAACACCCTAAAAGGAACCAGTCGGCACACTAGACTATATGCTCTACCACCTGGTTTTGCAGCAAATTTGGAGAATGCGTGGGGCAGGGGTCTCAGAACAATAACCACAGGCAATTGTAAACATGATATCAGATGTGCCTCACTATTTGAAGTGAATATATTTATTCAGAAATCCTCAAGGACTTGCAAAGTCTGGCTAATACTTCACCCACTAAGCCTTAAAATTGCCCACAGAGATTGCCAGTCACCCAGGTTCTGCCAGGGTCTATGGATAGCATTACTGACCATTTATGCCCAGCTAGGCCACCACACAGATTGCTTGGCTCAGGCTGGAGAGTCAGGTTGTTTTTAAGAAGTACATGAGAGCTGAAAGAGAATTGCTACCAACTTTTCCTTTTCTACCAGACAGGGAATTACACTATGCTCAGCTCCCATGTAAAACTATAGCCTGACACTACTAGGTGCAGTAGGGTTAAATGGATTTTGGAACGGAATTACAACATCAATGGGTGAAATGGGAAATAATTTCTTGCAGAACTGGCAAAGCCAAAGTAGACAGTGCCCTCATGTGGGAAAAAAAAAAAATTAAGAAATCAACTCCTGTAAGTGACCTGTATCTGAGTATTTTTCCAAAACGTACAAGAGGTAAGTTAACACTCCACCAAGTACAGCTAGCTGACAATAAATAAACAATTGACTTTACCATAGAAAATTTAAACTCAAGAAGTTGTGTGGGGCTTAACAAAACTACACAACTTAATTTTAATATGAAGAAGTGTGTTACATCTAGTTAGTAGGACTGGTGTTTTTCCTCCCCATTCTACTCCTTACTAAATAAAAGGGACCCACTTACCTCCACTGGGCCCTAAGGCACAGCCAGCCCCAAGGGAAAGCACCATGGTTTCACAAGCTCACCAGTGATTTTTTTTTCTTTCAGGAGTGGCAAGAGCAATGTTGTCTGGGTACCCTGGGCACTGAGTCAGAACTTTTCTCAGCCCTGTGAGCACTGAGCACTTGCAAGGAGGGTGGGGGGATGAGGGAGCCTCCCTGAAAGGGGAGGGGGAGTTGAAAGGAAAAGAAAGGAGGATCTGAACTTTCTTCCCTAAACTGGAGTCCTGCACTGGCCCCCAGCAGCTGTGCGGCCCAGGGCATGTAGCAGGGGCCTGCCAGCTAAGTAAAGGCGTGGTACGTGTACCACCACCATGGAAACAAGCCCTACAAATCTGGGCTCTTCTGGATAGCCAGCCATGGAGTGTTTACCAGCACACTATCGCGTCTATGCGTCCTTCTCACTTCATTAAGCACACTCATCCTCCTGTTTCAGCTATTCCTGCTCTTTCATTCCTTCTTGCCATCCTATTTGCCTGTCTGGGCCTCACTTCCTTCCACATCCATTCTAGACTCCTTGTTTCTTCAGACCACTCTGTTGCTTGCACCCTGAACAACCTAGCCTTGTCCCATCTAAAATTCACTACTCATTAATCTATTATGCCCCTTTCTTCTACTTCATGGCATCAAAGCATTACTGGAAAAAAAAAAAATCTCAAAGCCCTGAGCGTGGGAACCATTTAAATGTGTTATACAGCCTCACCATCTCCTCAGGGCTTCTTGGAAACCTGTTTACTGTGCTTGGCCAGCTTAGCTCATCTGAAACTTACTTTCTTTCCCAAAGTTAGTTACTCTACCACTCTTTCCCACACATGTTCACTTCATGCAACCTCACCTCCTACTTTCAAAAGGAAAAAAGAAAATAGCAGCCGTAGCACAGGAATTCTCTCAACTTTTTGAAAGCCAGCCACCAAAAGTATTATATCTACATCATCTTATGTTTTTTGTTCTCATTTCAATTGCAGAATTATTTTTACTCCTTTTCCTCTTTCTTCATTGTACTTCAATTTCCTCACCTATAAAACAAGGATAACAACACTGACCCATGGGGCATTTGCATGTACTAAATACGTTATTACTTAATAAGTTGAATAAGTATTACTTAATAAGTTTTAAAAAGATCTTTATTGAGATATGATTCACATAACATAAAACTTGTACATTTAAAGTATACAGTGCAGTGATTGTTAGTATATTCACAGAGTTGTACAACCATCACAACTGGAATGTGAATTCCTGGAGTGTACTCACAATGTAAAACTAGAACATTTTATCACCCCCAAAAGAAACCCTGTACCCCCACTAGTGGTCACTCCCCTTTTGCTCTCCCCACAGCCCTGGGTAACCACTAATCAACTTTCTGTTTCTGTAGATTTACTGATTCTGAACATTTCCTACAAATGAAATCACATACTCTGTGCACTCCTGTGACTGGCTTCTTCGCTGAGCATGTTTTCAAGGTTCAACTTGAAAGGCACGGGGTCAATGGGCTGTAAGTTTGCAGTTATTATTTCCTGGGTAATTCTTCCCCCAGTGACTAAATCCCAACCTTTTCTATGAATCTGTGATTCCACTATTTTCTGCCTACAGTATTTTCACTTCTTCTTTTCTACTTTCATCTCTGTCTTGGCATATAAACCTGCTCAGGCCTATCCTGTATCCACTGACCTCTTATTGCTCTCCAGAGGAAGTTAATTTAAAAGCTGGTCCACTGTTTCTCCCATGTGTTCCTACTAACACCTGATCACTAGTCCATCATCTAGTACTAGAAGCACACATTTGAATATTTCTTTTTTTTTAATTAAATCATAGCTGTGTACATTAATACAATTATGGGGTACAATGTGCTGGTTTTATATACCATTTGAAATATTTTCATCAAACTGGTTACCAGCCTTCACCGCATTTTCTTAGTTATTGTGTTGAGATATTTATACTTTACACTTAGTAAATTTAACATGTACCCTTGTAAAATGCACTGTAGTTGTGTTCCCACCAATTACCCTCCCTCCACCCATCCTTCCCCCTCCCCTCCTCTTCCTCTCCTCTTTCCCCTTCTTCTTGGGCTATAGCTGGGTTTTAGCTTTCATATGAAAGCTATAAATTGGTTTCATAGTAGGGCTGAGTACACTGGATACTTCTTACATTCCTGAGATACTTTGCTAAGAAGAATGTGTTCCAGCTCCATCCATGTAATCATAAAAGAGGTAAAGTCTCCATCTTTTTAAGGCTGTATAATATTCCATGGTGTACATATACCACAACTTATTGATCCATTCATGGGTTGATGGGCACTTGGGCTTCTTCCATGACTTAGCAATTATGAATTGGGCTGCAATAAACATTCTGGGGCAAATATCTTTCTTATAAAGTGATTTTTGGTCTTCTGGATATATACCTAGCAGAAGAATCGCAGGATTGAATGGCAGGTCTAATTTTAGATCCCTAAGTGATCTCCAAACATCTCTCCATAAGGAACGTATTATTTTGTATTCCCACCAGCAGTGAAGAAGTGTTCCCTATTTTTCACATTCATGCCAACATCTCTGGTTTTGGGATTTTGTGATGTGGGCTAATCTTACTGG
>NW_003852463.1:364145-414986 GCF_000181295.1 Otolemur garnettii
TCCTTTGTTAGGTAAACTCCCAAATATTTCATCTTCTTTGGCACTACTGTGAATGGAATAGAGTCCTTGACTGTTTTTTCAGCTTCACTATTGTTAGTATATAAAGGCTACAGATATATGAGTGTTGATTTTGTAACCTGAGATGCTGCTGTATTCCTTGATCACTTCTAAGAGTTTTGTAGAGTAGAATCCCTGGTGTTTTCAAGATATACAATCATATCATCTGCAAAGAGTGAAAGTTTGATCTCCTCTGACCCTATATGGATACCCTTGATCGCCTTTTCTTGCCTAATTGTGATGGCTAGGACTTCCATTAAAATCTTAAAAATTAGTGGAGACAATGGGCAACCTCGCCTTGTTCCTGATCTGAGTGGAAATGATTTCAATTTAACTCCATTCAACACAATATTGGCTGTGGGCATTTGAATATTTCTTATCCAAACTTTTGGGGACTAGAATTCTTTCCAATTTCAGATTTCTTTTTTCAGATTTTATAATATTTACATATTCAGAATGAGATATTTTATGGATGGAATCCAAATCTAAATACAAAATTCATTTATATTTCATATATACACCTTATTTGTATAGCCTAAAGGGAATTTTGTATAACAGTTTTTAATAATTTTGTGTATGAAACAAAGTTTTGACTGCATTTTGACTGTGCCCATCACATGAAGTCATATATGGAATTTTCCATTTGTGGTATCATGTTGGCACTCAAAATCTTTCACATTTTTGGAGCATTTCAGATTTTTGATTTTTGGATTAAGGATCCTTGGCCTGTAGTCATAAGGGTTTTTTCTCTTAGAATAACTTCTGACTCTTAGAGATGAACCCTCAACACAGCCATGTTTGTTATATTAACTTGAACTATACAAGGTGGCCAATATGTCACCATTTTTACTTTAAAAAATACCAATTTTAGTCCAGCTGTAGTGGCTCACATCTGTAACCCCAGCACTCTTAGAGGCCCAGGCAGGAGGATCACTTGAGGTCAGGAGTTCCAGATCATCCTGAGCAGGAGTAAGACCTATCTCCACTAAAAAATAAAAAAACTAGGCAGAGTGGTGGCAGGCACCAATAATTTCAGCTACACATGAGGCTGAGACAGGAGAATGGCTTGAGCCCAAGAGTTTGAGGTTGTGGTGAGCTATGATGATGCCACTTCATTCGAGCTTGGGCATCAGTGAGACTCTGTGTCAAAAAAGTAAACAAAACACAACTACATGGCAATTTTATATCTCTCAATCTGTCGATGAATCCCCTCCAGCCAAAGACTACCAGGAACACATCTGCAGTTAAGCCAGTTTGGTTTATTGCTTGTTGCAAGGAGAGAATGTATACCATTGGGAACTGTGGGATGTTTCAGTAGGGAAGTATTAGAAAACATCATAGGATTAAAGTTTGTCTTAGATGATTGGTGGGGGCAGTGAAGGAAGCAAAGCTTTGCTCTGAATTGGATGCTAACAGGAAAAAGAAAAAATTCTACCACTAGTTATCTTAATAAACCTTATTTAGGAGGGAAGACTAGAGTGACGCTCACCCTGTAGTTGGCAAAGAAGCAGCCATCATTCATATTAACCATGACAAGGGAATGGCTCATCATTGCTGTGATTTGTACAGTGCTCATGGACATGATTGCAGGATGAGCTTGTTTTCATCTTGATCCATCATGGCAATAAAATGACCTTATCTGATATTGATGCTCTGCAAAATTATTTATCTCCAACAGAACACTACAGGCTCACTGAAGTGCCAAGTTAGCACCTGACAACATCATGGCCTGATGTCAACATCAGGTCAGATTCTGGATGTCAGGGACTGTTTTTCTTTTCCCCAGTTCCCTTCTTAACCAAGGAAAGATGAAATCTGTGATTTCTAGACTTTCACCATTGCTTTCACCACTTTGCTGATTAAGTTCAGAAAGCTGTCCATAGTCTTTAGTTGGGTTGGTTACCTACTCCTCCTCATTTTGTCATAGGATGAGTTTAATCAACTGCCACGACAGTAGTTATATAGTCATATTTAGGACCTGAATGTGATATATCAGCCAATTGTAACTTTCTCCCCCAAATTATCAGTGATTTAACTTTACAACAAGTCTTAAAGGCAAAGCCCTAAAATATAAAACCCATACAATCACTCCTAGCCTCAAGTAACCCTTCTGCCTCAGCCTCCCAAAGTCCTAGAATTACAAGCATGAGCTACTGCACCTGATTGGGTAGATTATTATTTCAGCTTAGATGTAGACTGTTCTCCTTGCCTTCTATAATCATAAGAAATGACTGTTACTGCATAAATTTTTCCTTGGCTTGTTAAGAAAACTTTAAAGGCTGTGTTACTATCTATGATAACTCCAGCTAGTAAATTTAAATTTAAACTGATTTATCAGGCTTCCAGAGAAGAAGTTGTATAATTCATAAGTTTTGCTAAATCGAAAGACAAATTCTTAACATCCTTTTCCAGTAGTGATTTTGTTGTTGTTGTTATTTTGGTATCATGGTTGTTTTGGGTTTGGGGGGATGGGGGGAGGTATGAGATAAGAAAGATATCATTATCTTGCCCAGGCTGGAGTGTAGCAGCACTATCATACCTCATGGTAGCCTTGAATTCCAAGGCTCAAGCAATCCTCTTGCCTTAGCCTCCCAAGTAGCTAGGACTATAGGTACCTGCCACCAAGTCTGACTAATTTTTCTTATTTTTGGTAGAGATGAAGTCTCACTATGTTGCCCAGGCCAATCTCAAACTCCTGGCCTCAAGTGATCCTCCCACCTCAGCTTTCCAAACTGCTAGGATTACAGGCAAGAGCTGGCTGTGCCTGGCCTGTTTCATTACTGTAGGATTTATAGCCCATGTAGTAGGCATAAAGAAGGAGTTAACTTTGCCTACAGGGATTTTTTTTTTTTAGGAAGATTATAACTGCCTTTTGGGGGAGGTTTGGGAACATTCTTTTCAAGAAAACATGGTCTATGGTTACTTTTAAAATACAAGAAAATTAGGGCAGTGCCTGTGGCTCAGTGGGTAGGGTGTCAGCCCCATATGCTGAGGGCGGCAGGTTTGAACCTGACCCCAGCCAAACTGCAACAACAACAACAAAAAAAATAGCCAGGCGTTGTGGCGGGTGCCTGTAGTCCCAGCTACTCAGGAGGCTGAGGCAGGAGAATTGCCTAAGCCCAGGAATTGGAGGTTGCTATGAGCTGTGATGCCATAGCACTCAACCTAGGGCAATAAAGTGAGACTCTGTCTCACAAAAAAAAAAAAAGAAAAGAAAATCACTAACAATTATCTTGAACATACAGGTTAAGTTAGTGTGGCAGGCAGGTACAAACCTAATGTCCACATAAATAGTACTCCAGTAGTAGGTAGAGATTATCTTGAGAGTGTAAGTATAATTTATTTAGTACAATAGGAGCTGGCCAGACTTTTGTCCCTCAAGTTGAACAGATCCTTTCATGAAATCAGCTCGTGCAAAGCAGGTTAGTGTATCTCTAACTATTGTGGGAAGAAGGGCCCACAATGGGAATTAGCAGGCCCTGGTCAGTAAGATCCAAATCAAGGTCTCTGATAATACAGAAAGTGGTAGACAAGTTAACCAAAACTATCTAGAACCAAGACAGCCATTGAAAACGACCTCCGGTTACCCTCACTGCTGAATATAAGGTACCATCATACCAAAAGAAACTCCCACCAGCTCCCTGACAGTTTACAAATGCTGTGACAACTCAGGAAGGTCACCCTAAAGGGTTTAAATGGAGGAGGAACCCTTAGTTCTGGGAACTGCCCAATCTTTCCCCAGAAATTTTAAGAATAATCCTCCCTCCAGGGAAAGTGAGAGCAAGGAGGGAGGATATTTTGTATTTGTTTTATATTTAAAATAAGATATAAAATAAGACCCTCCCCAAACTCAAAAAGTGCTACTCTCTGAAGCTCTAATAGACAACCACTACCCTGCAATGGACCAAGGCTTCCTTTTGTTTCTCTTTTACTTCAACAAACTTGCTTTTGCTTTACTCTGTTGGCTTGTTCTTGAATTCTCTTCTGCGTGAAGCCAAGGACCCACTGGCCTTCAGGCTGGACCCCAGATTTGGGATCCACTCTCCCATATCATATGGAGAATTAGTGCTCATCCCTAGATGGCTAGGTTTTGCTGATATAGTTGTAACAACTTTAGCAAAAGCATTTTGTTGATGGTAGGTCAGGTTTAATTTTTATAAGACTAATAGAGGTTGGGATTAATGATGTGAGAGAAATTTAAGTTACAAAAGGCCTTATCAATGATAATTTACCTTTTAAAGTATTTGAAGGAACAATTATTAAACCTTGTCATCAGACAGTTAAATTCATAGCCATAGTTATGATCTGTGAAAAATACATCAGGGTGTTTTGTTTCTCCTTAAATGGCCAAAGATCATACATAGTCAACAGTAATGGAATGCAGAGAAGGGATATCAAAAGTCTTTTAACACACCTCATGGAGAAAAGTCTTTAGTTTTTTTAATAGCTGAATTACAAAAATAGAAAGTGAGAGCAAAAATGAATGCGAGAAAGATTATTACAAATTAAAAGAGGCTCAAAAATCATACAACTAATCTTAATATTTTAGGGCTTCCTTTAGATGATAATTAAAAGATATGGTTGTATATGAGAAGATTAGAAATTTGAACACCCATTAAATATTTTATAATATTACAAGTTACTATTGTTTTTCAAGTATTATAATTATACTGTGGTTAAATTTTGTTTTTAAAACTATTTCTGATGTGTTAGAGATGCCTAAAATATTTATAGATGAAATATCACGTCTGTGATTTATTTCAAAATAATGTGTGAGAAGTAGATGGGAAGAGCAATAAAATGAATTGTGTATATGTTGGAAATTGCCAAAGCTGAGTGGCAAGAGTTCATTAAACTTGTTCTTTCTACTTAGGATGTATACTTGGAAGTTTTCCTTAATATAACTTTAATAAAACTAGGTCAATTGGATATCCATATAAAGAGATTTGATACTTTGCTTCATACAAAAAGAAAAAAACATCCATTATGGCTATAACACAGACCTATATCTCTAACCATAAAAGTAGACAATATCTTCTTAACCTCGGGGGAGAGAAAAATAGAGAAAAATTTCTCAAACTGAATACATAAAGCATAAATGAAAAAGAAAAGATTAAATAAACTGTATTACATTAACATCAAAAATTGCATTACTTATAATATAGCAAAAAGTAAAAATAACCAAATGTTAACATTAGGATAGATAGACTGTTTACATTCCTGCTACACAGCAATAAAAGAACTACATTTACACAGAACAACATGCTTGTAACATAAGCGATGTTAATACCAAGAAAAAAAGGCAAGTACAAAACGGTAAACGTGGTATGATTGCATTTCTATAAAATTCAAAGAAACAGGCAAAACTGCACCACAGAGTTTTAGTCTGCAAATTTAAGTGGTAAAAACATTGTTTAAGAAAAAGTAAGGAGGCTATTACTGTAAGTCAGAATAATAGCTACTTTGGGGGGCAGAGAGGGTGAACTAACTGAAAGGGAGCACAAAAGGGACTGCTGGGTGCTAGCAAGCTTCCATATCTCGATTTTGGCGGTGGTTATAGAGAGATTTATTTTACAACGTCTTTAAATTGCACGTTTTTGTTTTGTGCGTTTTTCGTTATATGTGTTACATTTCATGTTAAATGAAAAGTTTTTCATTCAATATTGCAAATGAAAAGCCCCAACAGAGGCATTAAAATGAAACTTGGGTTTGTTAGAAAACTGATGTGTTGGAACAGAAAGAAAGCTCTAGAATTTTTCCTAGAACTAAAAGGCAAGGGATTTGGAATGAAGAAAGTCACTCATCATCACCTTTGACACCGACTTTCTGTGACATTTCCTCTTAAACCCTTAAAATTCTGAGCTTGCTCTCCGATTCATGAATAGGTTGTGGTCAATTAGCACAGTATGATCTATTTCACATGACTCCTTTTCCTTGAGAGGAACTACCCTTCCCATGGGTCATGTGGCTGTTAAGACTAAAAACTTAGGCTCTGCTGCCTGGATTTGAATCTGTGTTCCACCATTTGCTGGCTGGCTAGTTCTTTGACTTGGGAGCTTCTCTTGATCTCTCTCTGTTCCTCCGTTCCCTCACCAATAAAATAAAGTAAACCCCATCTTGTAAGGTTGCTTGTGAGTATAAGATGAGATCATGTATGTTAGGTGCTTGTCACAGTACCTGAACATATACCACCGTCTACCAAGAATCTGTGCTTTTAACACCTAACTTTTTTGAGAAGTAAAATCAGAATAATTCCCTGTCCACATGTTAAACAATACTGAGATCAAATATACTTTCTTGTCCCCACACTAACAATTCTGATAGGAAGCATACTTTCCTGTTTTGTGTGCTAAATCATACTAGGAGTAAACAAAAGTGCTTATTCCTAGAAGCGCCTGCTCCTGGAAGATCAGACTATGAGCCACAGATACAATGAATTCATCAAGATTAACAGCCTGCTTACGCAGCTTACTTCAAGATCTGGCTTCTTTGTGCCCACTATTCCAAAGCAACTCTATCATAAACTCTGCCTGATCCCAGTCAGTTTTCTTGCTTATAAACCCATTCTAAAATCACCCAGCCCATTTCAGCTGTCGCAAATACTGCTGCAATGAACACCACAGTGCTAATATCTCTTTGAGGTCTTAATTTCAATTTTGTTGGCTAAATACCCAGAAATGAGATTTCTGGATCATAATGGGAATTCAATTTTTAATTTTTAAAGGAATCTCCATATTGTTTTCTATAGTGGCTGCAGCATTTTGTCCATCAACAGACGAGTGGATAAAGAAAATGTATTATATATATATAAGAAATATTATCCATCCTTTGAAAAGAAAGAAATCCTGCAATTAGCAACAACATGAATTAATGTTGAGGACATCATACTAAGTGAAATAAGCTACACATAGAAAGACAAACGCTGTTCAACTCCACTTATATGGCGTGTCTAAAATAGTTAAACTCAGAAAATTAGAAAGTAGAATTGTGGTTGCAGGAAGGGGAATATGAGAAGTTGCACATCAACAGGTACGTGAGATAAATAAGCTCTAGAGACCTGCCGTACAACACTGACCCTATAGTTGATAATATTGTACTATACTCTTGAAATTTTGTTAACAGGGTAGACTTACCCTCTTATGTGTTCTAACCACAATAAAATTATTTTTAAAAATCATGCAGCCCAGGCTTTAAACTCCTGTAAATATCCTGCCTTATTTTTCCATTTTCAGACACTTGTAAGATTCTGTAAGGTAGTGTTCTCCCCTCCGGTAGTTGATTGTATAAACTTGCCTTTGCTTGATCAATAGGTTTTCTTGGCGGTCCTTGGAGTACTTAACAGTTAATCAATAGATTAGTTCAAGCACACAAGAGTGGCAGCTCAAAGACATCTACTCATTCTGAAAGTTAGGATCTAAAATTGAGAAAATTCTTAATACTTGAGATTCCAGGATATCAGAAAGTATTTTCAAAAAGCCAGCTCCCCAGGGTTAATTTGGTTACTGAAACGTTTGGGAACAGGACCCCATGTTTTATGATGTTCTGGTCCCAGATCAGGGCTCCTATCATACTAAGTGCTTAAAAAACAGATGCTGAAAAAAAATGAAAGCACAATCAGTTCCATATTAATATGGGTGTGTTTTCACAATGTTTTTTTTTTAATTCCCAAGGAAGAGTGATATTTTATTTACATTGACTTCCCCAAGATTTTTTCCCTGAGGAAGTTGCTTAAAAATGAAAATATATCCATTGCTTATAATAAGAGAGAATAAAAAAATAGCTTTGTAATAAGAAAGTAGTCGATTTCTAAAAGATTGTTTTGTACAATCCTTCTGTAAGTAGCACATCTCTCACTAGAGGGAGCTCAGAACCCACCATTTAGTGGCAAAACAAGCTGAATAAATTGTCACTTCACTTTAAGGAGAAAAGAGACTTCTTGGGTAACTATGACACTGATTTCCAGAAGTCTGGAATGTTTTATATGCCAGTTTTTTCCAATTGTTAACTTCCACAATTCTAAATTACATAAAAAGGGAATAATGCAATGTCTCATAATGATCAACCAGTTAATTAATAAGCTAGTATTGCAAATGCATTGTAAGTACAGTAAGGGGCAAATAAGAACTATGACATTATCTTTATCCTCTGGGGAGGGGGCATAATTTCTAGTATTCATAAGAAAGAGAACTAATACAAGGCAGTGATAAACATGGGTATACAGAGAGGCTGTTTGGAGAAATACCGTTCTTGCTGTCTGGCTGCCCTTTTCCCGTGTTTATATGCAACCCCCAGAGCATCTTTCCCTTTGAGATTGTACTTTCTTGGATGCATTTGGGGAAGGGTCTCTCTCCCAGCCACTCCTCAGCCAGTGTGCTCAGCAGCCTGGTTCCCACCTGTCATCCACTCTCTACTCTGACACTCACAGCTCAGCACCAGCCCTTCCTCATCCACCACCCTGACCTCAGCTGCCAAGTCCTTCATTCTCAACATCCGTGTTAAGATTGTGTACAGAGCAGAGCTTTACTAAAGGTCTGGGAGAAAACAGCACCAAAGCTTAAAGGCCCCTCTCGCGCCCCCCCAATAATTGGGAACTTCTTGTCAATAGTCATTTCATCTCCAGTTCCAGAACCATGACCACCATCCCTGCCCTCCACCCTTTGAAATTCTTCTCATTTCTTTACCCAAGACCAGGGTTCTAAAATGCCCCCCTCAAGTACATCCCAAATAATGTATAAAACATATTTATACATATATATTTATACACACGTGTATATATCTATACTCCTTGTTTATCTGAAATTCAGATTTTCCTGGGCATCCAATATTCTTTCTAAATCTGTCGACTTTATCCCAGAGCCTTGACGCTGCTTTCTGGGGACAGAGGAGACAACTCAAGATTCCTCCCCTTTGATTAAACAAATTCTTGTCATTTTCTCCTCTCCCATCCAGGCAATTCCCAAAAAAAACTCAATGTTTGTTTCTTCTCCCCTTTGAAACAAATATTTGGTTGACATTTTAGAGTTTTTCCCTTTCCTTCTCAATAGTGTATCTCCTGCCTCTTACATGTTTGTATACAGCAAGTTAAATAAAGTGATTTGTTTTCTGGTTTCATTACCATGATGGAAGGCAGGTGGCTTAGAATGGCCTCATCTGCCCATTGAGTTTGTTGCATGCATGTTAATTGTACACTAGACACTACACTAGTTATGGAACATCAAAATGTGTAAGAGAAGGCCCTGTCAAGGGAGGTGGTGCCTTCCAAAAGGAGAATGTAAGCAACTCGTCCATCTGAGCTGATGGTTCTGAAATCAGGGGAAAACACTGAACTCTGCCTGTGTTTTCATATTTCAGTTGAACATGGATTGTGGGTTGGTGACTTTGATGTAAAACACCAACATTACACTTAGATTATCTTTAAATAAATTGCTGACTTTTGAGCAACACTGGCAGTAAATTCTGTCCTGCTGACCATCTTTCAAACTGAGATAGACAACTAGAAAGTGATTTTGGAGGCTGGTGGAGAACCCCTCTTGAGGAGGTGCAGACTGATGTCCCTTTTGATGAATAACTTCCATACTTAGACAACCTCTTCACTATGAATAGAGTTGTTATTAGTTTTCCCTCTTAGGAATAGTTTTCAAATTTTGAGGTATATAATAGCATTTTACATGCTAGTATACTCTGATGTGAAGTTCATCAGTGATTTAGTAATTCTAAACTTCTTCTTTTTTTTTTTTTTTGACAGTCTCACTATGTCACCCTTGGTAGAGTGCCAAGGTGTCATAGCTCACAGCAAACCTCAAATGCTTGGGCTTAAGTGACTCTCTTGCCTAAGCCTCCCAAGTAGCTGGGACTACAGGCACCTGCCACAAGGCCCACTTTTTTTTTTTTTTTTTTTGGTTGTAATTGTCATTGTTTGGCAGGCCTGGGCTGTGTTCGAACCTGCTAGTTGTAGTTTATATGGCTGGCACCCTAGCCGCTGAGCTACAGGTGCTGAGCCAGTAATTCAAAACTTTTTAAAAACCTTCTTAAGGATGATTAACATTTCTTAGTATCTGCTCTAGGACCTTGCTATTTAAAGTGTGGTCCTCAGACCAGGATCCTTGGCATCACCATGCTAGAAATGAAGACTGTCACAGAGCTGCTCAATCAGCATCTGCAGGTCCACACAACTCGTAGGTGCTCTGGAGAATGCCGGATTTGAGGAGCATGTGTCTAGGGCCTAGCATGGTGCCTGTACTAGTAGGTGCATAATGGTGACCAAATTGGGTAACAGATTAGTATGTTTCTTTAACAGTACATAAGAAAACACTAGATTTCCCTCTAATCTCAAGTCATTACCATCTTCTTCATTCTCCTCACCATTTTAAAAACATAGGCTACTGTTTGGTTTTGCATTAACCACTTGGTGGTGTGATTTAGAAAGACACTCTCCTCTGTTATGGGAGAACAGTGCAGTATCCATGGCAGGACTTGGGAATTCTGCCTGGAAAGATGGTATAGAGAAAAGCACTGTATCAAGTGGAGCCCACCCCCCTGCCTCTAGTCTTTAGAGTTTATTCTAGTTACTAGGAGCATTTGGCCCATGGTAGAAAGCTGTGCTTTCAGATTTCACAAGTATCTTTATTCTCTGAAAATATCTTTTTCATACCATTTGCTAATATCCAAATAAAAATGCTGTTAGGCGGTGCTCTTATTTTACTAAGATTTAAAAAGAGAAGTTTCTCTTTATAGCAAGTTATTATTAAATTATGAAAAATGATATTATTTTATTATAAGATTCTCCAAGTTTATTCTTGGAAGTAATAGTTCATGGAGGAAGGCCATGAAAAAAGAGTTCTGAGACCACATCCATCAGGGATACTCTGCCCTTTCTATATCCCACAGCTGAAATAGAGTCAGTGATGGTAAATGTTTAGTATCTGGCTCTGTGAAAGAAAAGCCCTGATTCATAAGGTCTTCGAATTTCTGTGGCATAAGTATCCTAATAGGGATGATTTTAAGCCTCTAACATGACATCACTAAGCATGGAGTTGGTAATAGGTGTACTTTTAGCTGAACATTATATAAAATTCTGCCATACAGAAATATTCGTCTTAAACCTAAGCAGCCTAGATAACAGTAAAAGGTTGTGAAAGTCAGGAAGTAGCAAGTTTTCAGTAGTTATTACCTTTACTCACAATATACTTTAAGTTGCAAACTTACATACTTAAATTTTTAATAATGACTGTGTTTAACAACTGACTTCTGAACACAATTTCTGAACATTTTGCAACCAGGTCTCCAGAGTCCACAGGAGACCCCAGTTCATTACTTAAAGGGAGTTTAGATATTCACAGGCTATGGTCGTGGTAAATGCAGGAAATAAACTGTGGCCTCATTCTCAGAGCTAATATTCTGGAGAAAGGATCTACCTATCTACCATGGTTCAGGTGTCTATTCTGATCCTACTGGCTTTATCCCAGATACACATGGCTATAGAAACCTGATGGGGGAGAAATTTCTAGAGAATTGGCTTAGTGGCTTATACCACCAAAACATATTTCAATGCTCATTTTATCTATGACTCTCTTCTGATTGCTTTTTAAAATATAATCCCTATCAGACTTTCCAAGAAAGAATTTTTTTCTTCTGTCTTTTGAGCAACTAAAGCACTCAGAATCAGTAGGGTAGTTTCATACCCTTTTGCGTGCACACTCTTCTAAGAATTTTAAAAATTCATCACTCCTAATTTTAGGTAGACCTAAGTTTTCATCATAAGTTTTAACAGTTGCAAAGAATGAAATTTCTAGCACACTGCATACATTGGGACATTTTAAATAAAAATTATATCACTCATTGAAATGTACCTAATGTACCTTTTATTAATCAATTGGTAAAGTTGTATAATATCAATGCAAACTCATCCTAGAAAAAGTGCTACATACCTTATTGAATCACTGCAGTCACCTTCAAAGTACTCCCCTTGGGACCTATGCACCGAGGCCAGTGCCTAGTTCACTGTTTGAAGCAATTTTGGAATGGCCATCAGAATTATCCTCATATTACCCTTGATGTCCTGAATGTCATCAAAATGTCTTTCTTTGAATATTTCCTTTATTTTTGAGTAAAGAAAAAGTCACTGGAGGCCAGAGCAGGTGAGGTGGGAGAGTGATCCAATACAGTTATTTGTTCACTGGCTAAAAACTCTATCACAGAGAGTGTGGTGTGAGCTCATTGCTTTTAGTCAGTCATTGGTGAATTCTTTCAGAGCCATTTTCTTGGACAGCTTTTTCACAACAAGATTTTCAGTTAAGATTTTCCGATTTCTCTATGCATATTTCCTTGGTCTGCTATGCTTCTCACAGTTAGCCAATGATTTTGACTGCACAATTCGACAAATATTTGCAATATTTTTTATTAGTTTTTGCCTGGCCTATCTTCATCAGTGATGCTTTCTCTCCCCTCAGAAAAAATGTTTACTTCATTTATACAATACCATTTCTTCATGGCATTATTCCCATCAGCTTGGGCTAACGTGACCCGGATCCCACTTCACTCTTGCCAAGTTTAACAAGAAAATTTGTTTGTTGCTCTCATTCAAACTCCCATATTTTGGGGATGGCACACAAAAACACAGCAACAATAATGACTCCACTCAGCAAATCACGAACACAGCTATAAGACAGACACACCAAGGTTATGAAACCTTACAGAGCTGTTTGTAGAGCGTTGCCAAGGTAAGCCGCACTGTGGCAAGTTTGTTAACTTGTCAGACCTCATATGTTACATATAATTCCTTGTGATACAAAGTTCTAAGTCACTTATTTTTCTGGATTGAATGAATTGTCTTTGCAATTATTATAATAAGAAAGTGAAAATCAGTTCTCCTGTCAGTCAGGAGACAACTTGCAACTGCAAGAAATATTTCCAAAGAGATTGCTACTTCTTATCAAGGACATCCTGCCGCCTTGGAGCAATTCACCTGAGTTTTACTTATCTGTGAGCAGATTTCTTCTTATCACCTGAGTTTTACTTATCTGTGAGCAGATTTCTTCTTATCTGTCCGCATTTATGCGTTGATTTTGCTGTTCAGTTTTCAATTTTCCTCAACCCCGCCCCACCCCCCCATTCCTGGGGGTTTTAACTCTTGATTGGAAGGGGCTTTCTCTGAAAATATAAGACAATGGATCTGGTTTCCAGTCCAGGACAGAAAGCATAGCGCCTGATACCTAGATGGGGTTTGCGCAAAGAAAGCACGTGACTGCTGCTCTGTCCAGAACTCAACTCTGGGAGGCTGTGGAAATCCTTCGGCTAAGGTCCAAGCTGCTTCAGCCTGGCAATGCCAACCCCGCCTTCCGGCCTGGGAACTGCACTCGGCGGACCAGGTCCCGGGAGTCAAAGTACGCATGCGCCGACTAAGCGGCCCAGGACCGCGGGACTAATGGGCGCGCGCGCACAAGGCGGCAAGGCTGGGCGGGCGGGCGCGCGCGCCGGGGCAGGCGCGGAAGACCCGGGTTGGCAGGCGGGAGGCAAAGTCCTGCGCGCGGCGCTCGGACCCCGGCCATGGCTCACAGGCCTAAAAGGACTTTTCGGCAGCGTCCAGCCGATTCCAGCGACAGCGACGGCGCCGAGGAGCCGTCTGCTGAGCCAGAGACGCCGAAAGGGCAGACGGCCCCGGGATCTGCGGAGGAAGGGCCTCCCTCTGGAGGAGGCCGCAGGGAGGCGGCGGGACAGGCGCGCGGAGTCCGGGGTGCTCGGGGCCGGAGCCGGGGCCGGGGCCGGGTCTGGGCGAGTTCCCGGCGCGCCGTGGTAGCGGCCCCGCGCGTGGACGGCGGCACGGGCGTCCCAGGTACTAGCACTGAGGGACTGCGACGTCCCTGGGCACTTCCCTAGTGGTTCCTGTAACCCGCTGCTGACTGACAGCCGCGCTAAGTCGCCAAATAGTGAGCGAGGCAGCCCACCTGCGAGCCTCGCCCGCTGCCTGCACCTGCCTGTAGGGCGTCTTCGGGCAGTCGAAAGAATCCTGTACAGTTGGGTGGCTCTTTTGTGTTTTCGCCATCAGATGACACCACCAATTATAGCTATGGTAACAGTAATTGGCTTTATGAAGAACCTAGTCACAAAGGAGTTCAATAATTCCTAGTGCTGTTAGGTAGGCAAAAGTTGTATGTACATTTTGGAAGCTTGCCCAATTTCTTTTTTGATTAAACATAATGAGAATAGTACATTTAAAAATCTCTAACAGGTTTTAGGAAATTCTTTTTTCTTTTTATTTTTCATCAATTATTTGTAAAAATCAATGATAGTATGTGCAACACTAAGTAGTGTGACGGAGATTGATGATGCCGTAGATTGTACCCGTCATGACTTTAAATACAATGCAGTTATTTTGAAGGAGCTTTAAGTTTTTAAGTAAACATTTCAAGCAGCTTAATGTTGTTTACAAAAATATGCTGCTGTGAGTCGGAATTGTAGCTTAATAAGGAATATGGTTTGGGGTTAGTCTTGAGATCCAAAATCACTGTTCTTAGCCCCATTGAAGTGATCTCAGTGATTTTTCTTAAGTTTTTAATTGACAGAAAAGTGTATGTACTTGTACAACACGATGTGTGAAATATGTAGGGTGGCTAAATCTGGCTAATTGCGTGTATGCTTTATCTCAGATATTTCTAAGTAGATTTTCAAGTATGAAGTATATTGTTATTAACTATAGTCATGTAGAGTAGATCTCTTGAATTTACTCCTCCTACTTAAATTTGTCTTTTGAGCAACATACATCCCCAACCACCACTCCCCTCCACCCCAGCCCCTGTAAACACCATTGTGCTCCCTGCTTCTGTGATTTTCACTTTGTAGGTTCCACATGTAAGTGAGAACACACAGTGTTCTCTTTCTGTGCCTAGCTTATTTCACTTGACATGATACCCTCCAGGTTCATGATCTTACTGATGTCTTAGACTTTGTTATGACCTTTTATATTTGCTTTTGTACCCTAAAATATGTCAGTCATATGATTAAACTTTAGTAAGGAGAATTAAGGCCAGCAATTTGCCTTTTGTCTTCTGGAGCAATGGTTCTCAAACTTTTTGGTCTTTGGAACTTTATACTCTTAAAAAAATGATTAAGGATCCCAAAGAGCTTTTCTTTCTGTAGGTTGTACTCTATCACTACTTACCATACTAGAAATTAAAACTTTATATAGTATTAATTCATTTTTTAAAAATTATGTGTAAGGATAAATAACATTTCTGTGAAAAATATTTTCCAGAAAATAGAAGAGTGGCATCGTTTTCAGTTTGCAAATCTCCTTAATGTCTTAAATAAATAGAAGATAGCTGAACTGTCACCACTGCTTCTGCATGCAATCTGTTGAGTTGTGTTGATTTGGTTGAAGTATTTGAATAAAAGACAGGCTCTCTCTCACAAACATGTGGCAAGAGTAGTACCTAACAGCCTTTTTAGATCAGTGAGGATGTCGTGCTTTAATATTACAAAGCTTATCAAGTTAATAATAGTTTCTTCAAGGCTAGTGGCAATATAGAATGTTACTACAGGTCTCTGTTACATTAAAATTCAATGGTCTGTTTGGCACTTTGAATAGATCTTTTACCCATGTGTAACTGATAATTCATGCATTGATTATTTGGAAAGTTTGTGTATACTAAGTTTGTAGATCTTGCAATTGTTTATGCATTTTATTATACAATATCAAAAATTACTTAATATTATCACCAATAAAATATTGGGAAGCTGTTAAGTTCACAGTGGAGGATATAGGTTTTCCAAAATTCCAATTTTCACTTGAAATCTCTCATTCTTAAAGTAATAGGCACAACTTGGCCCATGTTTTTTTGTTTTTTGAGACAGAGTTTCACTATGTCGCCCTTGACAGAGTGCTGGGGTGTCACAGCTCATAGCAACCTCAAACTCTTGGGCTTAAGTGATTCTCTTGCCTGAGGCTCAGAAGCAGCTGGGACTACAAGTGCCTGCCACAACGCCTGGCTATTTTTTTTGTTGTCCTTGCAGTTTTTTTTGTTGTTTAGCAAGCCGGGGCCAGGTTTGAGCCCACCTGCTTCAATGTATGTGGCCAGTGCCCTAACCACTGAGCTATAGATGCTGGGCCAACTTGGCCTATGTTTAAGCAAAGGTTTTGTCAAATATCTCTGTCTGAGTAACCAGATTGTTTTGTAAATTATTTGTTCAAGGTGAAAAATGATGTTTCACCTTGAATGCGATGGCTAATTCAACTTACAACTCAGGTAGATGCTTTTCCTTGAGACAACCATGGCATTTCAGTATGCAACAAAAGTGCCTTGTGTATACTTCCATCTTCTCATACAGAATATTAAAGAGACATATCCAAGGATCAAGATTTAATAAACTTTATAATTTTGTGTTGCTTCATGAAGTGAAAAAATTGAAACTAGCTTTTTTTCCCTTGCCAATGCATGATGATTAAGAATACAATAACTGCTACTACAATATGGTGTCATTACCTTGATTGATGGTAACAACAGTTTTACCCACCAATGCTTTGTCTTCATTAAATAAATGTCAACAAAGTTAAAAGAACAACTAACATGTTAGTATTATGCTAAAAGTAGTTTTGATTTCACAGACTCTCTGAAAGGGCCTCAGGGACCTCCAAGAATTGATGGGCCATATTTTGAGAAGCACTTTTTGGAGGTTAATTTACTTTGGGAATTCAAAGGAGTTGTCAAAAATAGCAGTAGCTAAGAAAAATGTGAGTTGCAACTATCTTCCTTTAGTCTTTTAAATTTTAATTTTACTCCAGACATTTTTGAATTCTATGAAGATCTAGTTAAAGTGAAATTTAAGATAAAGAATACCATATAATCTTAAATTTACTCATGCAGATTATCAAATTATTGTGAACTAACAAATCTTTTCATATCAGTAATGTCAAGAATTTCTTTACGTTTTGGCCATTCAATTCTTACCACACCCTTGTTTTATGTTGTAATGTTATCTTTGTTTAATAGATTGCGCTAAACAGACTAAGTGACCTTCCCAAAATCACACGCTGAACAGATAGTCTTACACTTTAATTTTGACCAAAGTGCTCATTATAAGTTCTTACCCCCAGACTTAATATAAAGAGGGCCTAAATTTTGGAGTTGGATGGAATTAAGTTGAAAGGCCTTTCCACTTACTAAGTTGATGTTACTTATCTTTTCAGTCCTTAGTGCCCTCACCAGAAATGCCATTTACTGTATAGAATTGTGAATATTAAATCATGTAAGACAGGGTTCAGTGTGCATAGCACATATATATTTTAAATATTTTTTCTACTTATTACCACTCTTATTCACTGCCATCATTTTTCTTTTCTAAATATTACTTCAATTTTTGTCCCTTTAATTTTTCTCTAGTATTTTCTTCCCTTGTTGCATCCTTCTGGAAATATTTTATTAGATATGTATATAATACAAATACAATAAGTCTTTATATGCTTACTAACCATCCAGTTTCAGAAAGAGTGGAAGTTGAAGAAAGACCTGTATACCTATTTTAATTATGTGGAGTAGTATTAAAATACCATATATAGGTAAGGCATGTGTTGTTCAGAATTTCAATCACTGATTCCATTATTTTGATTCTTTCTTTTTATGTTAAAAAAAAAGTCCTGTTAGAATCCAGAACAGTTGATCCTTCATCAGATGAAGAGGCTGAAATGCATCATTCCTTAGAGAGTAAGGATGATCAGAGTTCATTGTCTGACAGCTCTGACTCTCTAGAAGAAAATGAGTTCTCATCGACAGGTTGGTGATATTTATAATATTTGTAATTTGTAATCATTAAACATTTTATTTCTAATGTATTTTCTATACTAGTGATTCTTATTGTTGATAACACAACAAACTCTACTTTAAAGTATGGGGGAAGTGGATCATCACTAATGATCGTCAGAGTACCAAAATTTGCTGCTTGTTTTCATTATGGAACATGCCCAAAGTCAGATACCTTTTTTTTTCCTTTTTTTTTTTTGAGACAGAGTCTCATTTTGTCACCCTCAGTAGAGTGCTTTGACATCACAGCTCACAGCAACCTCTAACTGTTGGGCTTACACAATTCTCTTGCCTCAGCCTACCAAGTAGCTAGGACTACCGGCACCAGCCACAAGGCCTGGCTACTTTTTGATTGCAGTCGTCACTGTCGTTTAGCAGGCCCAGGCCAGGCTCAAACCCACCAGCCTCAGTGTATGTGGCTGGCACCCTAATCACTGAGCTATGGGCACCAAGCCAAAGTCAGATACATTTTAAGAGGCAAAGCTAGGACTCAAACCTAGGCAGTCTATTTTAGAACCTATATTCTTAACTGCTGTGCTATACTAATTACCATGAATACCTGAGGGATGGTAAGAATTTGTCAGTGAGGATGTGTTAAGTATAGTGTGTAGTACCATATTAAAAACTCTAAGAGAATATATATAATATGTGTAGAGAACTAAAATTAGTTCTGTTTGGCTGAAATGTTAAGTATTTGATTAGGAATTTAAGACAAAGAAACAAATCAGGAGAGACAAGTTGGAATCAGGTTATTCAGGACTTGGAGAACTGCTGAAAATTGTATACAAACAGATGACATGACCATTATTCTATTTGAGAACAGTCTAGTTCAGGAGTTGGTGACAAATGGCCGCCAGTCTAGTTCAGGGGTTGGCAAATCTCACCCACCACCTGTCTTTGTAAATAATGTTTTATTAAACCAGTCACACCCTTTCAATTACTTAGTATTTGTGGCTGCTTTTGCACTGTAATGTCGGAGTTGAGAAGTTGCAGCAGAAACCTATGACCTGCAAAGTCATAGGCCCTTTCCAAGGATTTATAATTTGTTTTGTGCTGTGGACTCCTTTACAGTCTATTGAGGCTTAATACCTATCTAAAAAGATTAATAAAATGCATAGCTTTATAAGGAAACAAATGATACTGAAATAAAATTGTTAAAATATGTTTTAAAATATTAATATAGTAATAAGTACTTCTGTATTATTAAATAAAAATAATCAGTGTAGCTCTGTAGCTTTGTGTTTATTTTTTTCTTATCTGCATTCACAAGGTACAGAAGAACTGAATGATAATATCGCCAATATTAAAAATTGAAGCCTGGAAGGCCAGGTGCAGTGGCTCACACCTATAATCCTAGCACTCTGAGAGGCCAAGGCCAGTGGATTGCCTGAGCTTAGGAGGTCAAGACCAGCCTGAAAGTGAAACCCTGTGTCTAAAGAAATAGCCAGGCATTGTGGTGGGCACCTGTAGCCCCAGCTACTCAGGAGGCTGAGGCAAGAGGATCATTTGAGCCTAAGAGTTTGAGATTGCTGTGATCTATGACACCACGGCACTCTACTAAGGGTGACAAAGTGAGACTCTGTCTCAATTAAAAATAAAAAAAAATTGAAGCTCTGTCTGAAGCCCTGTCTAGATTCTAGATCAGTGGTTCTCAACCTTCCTAATGCCTCAGCCCTTTAATACAGTTCCTATGGGTCACGACCCACAGGTTGAAAACCACTGTTCCAGATAGAACAATGTTAGCAGCACTGTCCACCAAAGGAGAGAGGGCAGTATTTGGAAATGTATGGGATAATGCTTGTTTGTTTGTTTTACTGAACACTTAAAAGTGCAAGGGGCATATTGGCTAGAGGAGAAAAGACAGAAGAATGTGGTAATTTTAAGTACTGGTGTGTGGAAGGGGTGCATTTATTTTGTGTTCAGATGACAGAACTATTAAAATGATCCAGGAATAGAATAGCTGCCTTGAAATAGTACTGGCAGCAAAGACTTTTGTTAACTAACACAAAATGACAGTTGATCTCTCCACCTTCGATGATTGTGTATCAAATAGGATGATGTAAGGGAAACATGGTTTGAGTTATAAATTTGTAAAAACATGATGTTTCTATTATAAAACAATACGCTAACTGTATCAATTCATCCTCTGTCTGCCCAGCATCTGCTGTGTGGGAAACCTAGAGTTAGGTGCTGGTTATGGAGAAACAAACTACTCCCGTCTTCCTTGAACTTTTACTTTTAATTGTACCTTGAGAGAGGATTAGCTTTATGTAGCACTGGTGTCTCACTAGTGAGTCCCGCTGCTTGTGACTTATTAATTAAACCCTATTAAGTCATTTACAGGTGAATCACTTCCATAAAATTATTTCAGTTTCCATATTTATACACTTGAGTTATCTGATCCGAAATGTATCATTTTAGCCCTGACTGCACATTAAAATTCCCTAGGGGACTATGAAACCAAATACTGCTCAGCTCTACCTTAGATCAACTGAAGCTGAGTCTCTGGTGTATCAGTTGTTTATCAAGCTTCCTAGCTGATTCTAATATGTAGCCAGGATTGCTATATGTAACCTGCTGTGGTGGTTTTGAATCTTCATTCTGCTTTAGATTGTATTGGCTGCACCTCCCAGCTTTAAAAACTTATCTTGTCTTCATTGATACCACAGTAAGTCATTAAACCAGACAAGACAGAATACAGAGCTCTATGGCAGGTCCCTGCTTAGCTTCATAAGCAACATTTTTTTAGTAGTTATTAAACCAGTTAAGAATTTGGTGAATGCCATGAGTTATCTGACATATTTTAACCTTAGCCACAAGGAAAGACTCCAACTGTTAAATGCTTTGGGAGAATAAAGAGATACCTGACCTTTATCATTTCCCTGATAGTTTATAAATAAATACCAGCCTATCAAAAAGTAAATCACTTGATTTTATATTACTTGTTCTTGATGCATCATTATTGCTTCATGATTAACTCAAGCACTTTTAATTTTCCTTAGGACTTATGCCAAATATATCAGACTGTGATTTCTAAAATCTGTTTCATTTTTTATTTGTTTCAAACATTAGAGCATTTGTGTATCTTCAGGCATATTGCATGTTTTCTATTTCTCAAAAAATTTGGGCAAGTTTGTGGGAAAGGTTAGTAAATTGTACTTGAGCCCCAGTAGTTAGATGTCTCTTTAATAGTTTGAAATACTTGAAATGATGGAAATTTCTCTTGTCATTTGTTTATGGTAATATCCTCTTTAAGAAATACTTAGATCGGCTCGGCACCTGTGGCTCAAGTGGCTAAGGCGGCAGCCACATACACCTAAGGTGGCAGGTTCGAATCCAGCCCAGGCCTGCCAAAAAACAACAGTGACAGCTGCAACCAAAAAAAAAAAAAAAAAAAAGCCAGGCATTGTGGCGGGTGCCTGTGGTCCTTGCTACTTGGGAGGCTGAGACAGAAGACTCACTTGAGCCCAGGAGTTGGAGGTTGCTGTGAGCTGTGATGCCACAGCACTCTACCCAGGGGAATAGCTTGAGGCTCTATCTCAAAAAAAAAGAAATACTTAGATCATGAAGAAACTAGTTTTGAATTGGAAGAGTTTATATTAATGAGTTTTTGCTGTACAAAATGAAAGGGGAAAAAATTAGCCTCTATTGAGAGTTGCTGCCATTTAAATGTTTTTCACCTGGTAAATGAACCTGATTTTTTTTTTAAAAAATACTTTTTAACTTCTCGTATTTATTCATGTGGTTCATAGCACAGAATGTTGGGAGCTGACTTGGCTTTATATCAGCTGTCTGTTTCTCGCTCTCTAAGGCCAAGTGGCACAGGGGAGGGCACATCATAGTGTGATGTCTCTCTTACTTGGTAAGTCAGACTGGTCTGTCACGATGCTCTCAACTTCTGCAGTGCTCACTGACTGAGGCTCTCCATACCCAGCTCTCTACACACACACCTCCCTCCAGTCTCAGAGCTTTCAGAAGTGAGAGATACCTAGCCCTCAACAGAGACCAGCACCTGATCAGTAAAAGAATTAGAAGATAAAATCAAGTCATATAAGTATATTTTCTGGGACTTCTATATTTGTTTTATTTCTCAAAATTGTATTTAATCTCATATTAATTTTTGTCCTTTACTGATGTACATTTTGTGCCATTTATTGAAGTCACATGCATGTATCAAAATAGTGAAAAACTGAGGGAAATGGTGACATTTTTCTTTGTTTAAAGGTGAGGACTACTGATTTCTGTTGGTCTTTGGTTTTCAGTGTCCTCTTTGTTGCTTTCAGGTAAGATCCCTGATGCAGCTTTTATTCAGGCAGCCCGTAGAAAACGAGAATTGGCCAGGGCCCAAAAGGACTATATTTCTTTGAATGTAAAACATACCTTCACCGTCTCTGGTGTGAAGAGAAACAGCGATGAAGATCTTGAGAGTGAGCCTGATGACCATGAGAAGAGGATGCCATTTACCCCAAAGCCTCAAACACTTAAACAAAGAATGGCTGAAGAAACAAGTATGTATCTAATTTATTTACCAATATATGAAGATTAAGGCATTTTTCACTAAAATATATAGTATGATAAAACACCACAAAAATAAAATGTCCCTTACAGGAAAGGCTGTTGATTTGGTTTTTATGTAGTTTCAATTTGGTCTATGATATTATGGCCTTTAAAAAACATATCAAAATGTTATTTTCAAAGAGTATGTGTAATAGTGTTTACTAATGCCTGACCCCCACTTGATCTTTTTTGATGGGTTAAAAAATATTATGCAGTATCTTATTTTTGAAACATTGAAAACTATCATTGTCGTCTTTATAAAGAATTTTAACATGGAAGCATCTATATAGATTTTACGGGTCATATATTAAAATCTGCTATAATAAAAAATTTCCTCTAGCAACAATTTTAGTCTCAAAGGACTGTTTATACATTTCTCATTTATAGTATGTGTATTTTACCAAAATTTTTGTTACTTGAAATAATATTTTTTAGAATGAGACTTTGCCTCCTTATAACTCAGGAATTATTTTTATGTTTTTGGATTCTCAGATGGAAATTGAGAGATCTTTGATAAAGATCTCTCTTTAGAGAATTTTCATATTTCAAGAATATTTCATTCTTTCTCAGTTTTTTATGTAGGTGGTTTTATAGTATTCTTTGGTGATAAGAATCAGATCTCTGGATTTGAGTTCCAGCTTCAACATAGTCCTTAGGTTTTTTAACCTCTCATTATATGAGTTTCCTCATTTGTAGAATGAGAGCAATAGCAGTGCCACCTTCTCAGAATTATTGTGAAGAATAAACAACATGTAAAGTGGTGGTAAGCCTGCATAATATTACCTCCCCCACCAAAAAAATATGCCTGCTATGTACAATTGGAATGGAAAACCATTAAATGTTCTTATGTGAACTTTTTTTCATAGCAAGCAGAAACGAAACAAGTGAAGAAAGTCAGGAAGATGAAAATCAGGATATTTGGGAACATCAACAAATGAAGAAAGCAGTTAAAATCATAGAGGTAATAATTTTTTATACCAGATGTATATGTGTTAGATTTCCTGTGGCTGCTGTAACAAATTACGGTACCACAAACTTGGTGAAGGCCAGAAACCTGAAATCAAAATGTTGGTGGAGATTTGCTTACTCCAAAGGCCTTGGGGTGAATTTTTCCTTGCTTTTTCCAACTTCTGGCTGCTCCAGGTATTCCTTGGCTTGTGACTGCATACCTCCTATCTCTACCTATCTCCTCCCCTTCCTAGAATATTATAGTGTCACAAAAGTTTGGTTACATAAATTGTTTATGTCATTTGAGTCAAATTATAAAGTGTTCCTGTTACCCAGACAGTATACATTATACATGTTAGATGTGAATTTAGTAATCGCCTCACCCACCTATTTGAGTTTGATAAGTGTTATTTCCATTTGTGCACATGAGTATTAGTTTCAATATTCAATAAATGAGGTATTTGGTTTTTTATTCCATTTTTTTTTTTATGAGACAGAGTCTCACTTTGTCACCCTCAGTAGAATGCTATGGCATCACAGCTCATAGCAACCTCAAACTATTGGGCTCAAGTAATTTTCTTGCCTCAGCCTCCCAAGTAGCTGGGACTACAGGCACCTGACACAAAGCCCAGCTATTTTTGCCTGTTTCTTCATTCTTGTAATTATTCACTTAGAAGAATGGTCTCAGTTCCATTCATATTGTTAAAAAAAGGTAGTTCATCTATTTTTTTAACAACCAAGTAGTACTCCATGGTATACATATACTATATTTTGTTAATCTACTCATGTATTTTTTTTTTTTTGAGAGGAAGAGAGTCTCACTATGTCACCCTCAGTAGAGTGCTATGGCGTCACAGCTCACAGCCACTTCCAACTTTTGAGCTTAAGAGATTCTCTTGCCTCAGCCTCCCAAGTAGATGGGACTATAGGTGCCTGCCACAATACCTGGCTATTTTTTTGGTTATAGTTGATAGCTGGCCTGGCCTGGCCGGGTTCAAACCCACCACCCTTTGTGTATGTGGCTGGCGCCGTAACCACTGTGCTTCAGGCACCCAGCCAAGCCTATCTTGATGGGCAGTGGGTTGTTTCCACGTCTATGCAATTGTGAATTGTGCTGCTATAAACATTTGAGTGCAGGTGCCTTTTCTTATGAAGTATCTTATTCCCCTTTGGGTAAATACCCAGTAGTGGGATTGCAGGATCAAATGGTAAGTCTACTTTTATTTCTTTGAGTAATGTCCATATTACTTTTCACAGAGATTACTTTGCAGTCCTACCAAAAGTGTGTAAGTATTCCTGTCTCTCCATATCCATGCCAGCATTTGTTGTTTGGACTTTTTGATAAAAGCCATTCTCAACTAGAGTTAAATGATAATCTCTTTGTGGTTTTGATTTGCATTTCCCTAATGACAGAGATGTTGAACATTTTTTCATGTGTTTATTTGCCATTAGTCTATGTTTTTTTGAAAAGATTCTGTTCATATCTTTTGCCCACTTTTTAAGGGGGTTGTTTTTTCTTGCTGATTTGCTTGAGTTCTTTGTATATTCTGGTTATTAGCACGTTATCAGATGTATAGCATGCAAATAATTTTTAATATTCTGTAGATTGTCTGTTCAGTCTAATGATTGTTTCCATGACTGTGCAGAAGCTTTTTAATTTGATCAATTCCCATTTTTTATTTTTGTTATGGCTATGATTACTTTTCATGAATTCTTTGGCTAGGCCAGTGTCTAGTTTTCCCACTTCTTCCAGAATTCTTACAGTTTCTTGTTGGGTAGCCCCATGTAGGAGTCTACCCTTTTCTTTACAGTCTGTCTTCTCTGTTTCTCTGTTGTGTGTGTTTCTCATAAAGACCTTGTCATTGGATTTCGGGCCCACTCAGGTAGTCCAAGATGATCTCATTTTAAGATCCTTCCCTTAATTGCAACCACAAAGTCTCTTTCTCCAAATAAGGTCAAAGTCACATAGTCCAGGGGTTAACTCATGGGTATATCTTTTGGTAGGCCACCATTCAACCCATTACACCATGCATATAATGTTCTTTTTTTAACTAGTATAAATGCGTTCCACTTGATAGCACCATTTTTATATTCTTTACTTTCATAATAACTGACAGTTTTATATTATACAGAGCAGATATTTAAAAGTAAAAATTAAACAAATAGTAAGGTTTAAAACAAACAAAATATGTACTGTTCCAAGGATATGGGTTCTGGGTCTGCTGCTAGACTATAAGCTTCATGAAATCAAGAATTATTAACTGTCAGTGGCTCCCATAGCTCAGTGGATAGGGTGCATACCAAAGCTGGCGGGTTCAAGCCCGGCCTGGGCCAGCTAGAACAACAATAACAACTGCAACAAAAAAAATGGCCAGGCGTTGTGGCAGGTGCCTATAGTCCCAGCTATTTAGGAGGCTGAGGCATGAACTGTGACACCACGGCACTCTACCCCAGGGTGACAGCTTGAGACTCTGTCTCAAAAAAAAAAGAAAAAATTAACTATTTTGTTGAGTGTTGGATATCAACAGTTTCTAATGTTATGAATGCTCAATAAATATTTTTACAGCTTTGAAAAACTCATTAAATTTCTCTCTCAGTGTTCTTATCAAGAAAATGGGAATGATGATAATGTTACATACCTGAATATATGGATATAAGGCTTGAAATTATAATGATATAAGTCAATGTGCTTAAAACCTATACAATACTATCGAAATAGCAGGTTTTATATTTGAATCTTTTTAATAAGAGTGCTCTGAGAAGCTTGGGCACACTTTCTCATGTCAATAGTCTCAGCGCTTTGTGAGGCTAAGGCAGGAAGACCTCTTGAGGTCAGGAGTTCAAGACCAGCCTGGGCAACATAGTGAGCCCCCATCTCTACAGAAAACTTTAAAACTACCTACGCATTGTGCTACACACCTATAAGCCTAGCTACTTAGGAGTCTAAGGCAGAAAGGACCACTTCACCCCAGGAGTTAAAGTTGCAATGAGCTATGGTCACCACTGTATTTCAGCTAGTGCAACAGAGTGAGATCCTGTCTTCTCAAAACAAAACAAAACAAAATCCTCTGAGATTATTTGTTCTTTTAAGTAAGCAAGTATTGTAAGGTTTCCGTGTTATTAAAACTAAAAAGCTAAGTAAAGATAAGCTTGTAGTTGTAATTTTGGAGTCTCAGATAAAAATGATTTAGAAGACTGTTTTTAGAACTGCAGCAGGCTTAGGTTTTTTTCTCTCTTTTTTACTAAAAGTAAAAACAGCATTTAAAAAAATACTTTGGAAAAGTAAATCCAAAGATTTAATAAGATTTAAATCTTAAATTAGTACCATTTTGAAAAAATAATACAGATAAATTGAAGAAAATTTTTTTGTTTTTAAATAACCAGAATTTCTTACTGATGACGTAAATGCAGATGTTGGGCATCTTTTTTTTTTTTTTAACCTAGCTCCATTTTATTTATTTTTATTTTATTTTATTTATTTATTTATTTTTTTATTGCTGTTTTTGGCCAGGGCTGCTACCCTTTTGAGCCACAGGCGCCACCCGATGTTGGGCATCTTAACCTTGGAATCTGATTGAACACGGCCACTCTCATTGCATACAATGTTGAATTCTGATTGCTTTGCTTGGCATGTTATAAATATCGTTTGCTGTTTATACATAGTTATGATATTAACTTTAATAGCTGCATGTTATTCATGGGAGTCAGTGAATCATAATTTTATTAACCATTCCTAATTCCAAACATTTGGGTTATTTGTGTAAGAATGAGTGAATATTTAATTATCTTTTTCTCCTTCCTTCCTTTTTTTTCTTTTTGTAGGTGTATGTTCTCAGACAATTCTCTTGTAGTAATTGCTAAGAGTGGTATTTCTAATCAAAGAAGATGAACTTTTTTATAGCACTTAGTACATTTCTCTGTTGATGTGAAAGAAACATGGCTCAATCTATAATGCACCAATATTATGGGGAATGTTTCACTACAGTCTCGCCAAAAGTTTAGTTGGCAAAAACAGACTCCCACACTTAAGTGATTTGTGTCTTTTATTTCTAACATAGTGTTTTTATTAGTTGCTTTATTGAAGATTTACCATACCATAGTATTAATTTCCTATAGCTACGATAACAAATTACCACAAACTTAGTGACTCAAAATGATAGAATCTTCTTAACTCCCAGAGACCAGAAGTCCAAAAACAAAAAAGTGTTAGTAGAGCTACACTCCACCCAGAAACCCTAGAACAGAATCTATCTATTCCTTGACTTGTCTAGCTTCTGGTGGTTGTTGGCATGCCTTGGCTTGTGGACATGTTTCTCTTTGTTCCATCTTCACATCAGCCTTAGCTGGATAATCCAGGATAAAGTCTTCCTATTTAAATCTTTAATTTAACTTAAATACATCTTTTGCCAGATACAGTAATATTTATATGAACATGAACATGTCTTTTACAGGGTCATCAGTAGCCTATTAGAGGCATTTGTAATGATGTGTAATATTTGTTGGAAGAGGTTACAAAGCTAAACAAAGTAATTACCGTGAAATTCTACAAGTTTTATGATGGAACTTTGTGAAGGGTCCCCAGATAGAACAAAGGACAAGTGGGAGGTCAGTACAGTAAGAAGAAGGATAAATGAGGAGGTTTGGAAAAGCCAGTACAGAACTGGTGATATTTGAATGGAATTTGAGACTGAAAATGTCAGGAGTGTTTGGGGATGTGTAGATAATATTGGAGCTGGATGGGAGGCTTGGTAAAATTTGAAATGAGAAATGATGATGCTTCGTGGAAAATATGAAAAGGATAATTAAGCCAGTGAGTTGGTTAAATATCTTGTCCACTTCTTCATATGTCCATGTGTAAAATACCGGTTCTTTAGGATCTTTTGAACATTCCAGGGTGTATTTGGAATTAATGAGCTGTGATTAGTCAGAGGACACTAATGTGAAATATAACATGCTATGAGATGTACTAGTTAGGAGTGCATTTCTTTACAAGCAACAGAAAACCCAAATAGCAATGGCTTAAAGAAAGGTAAAAGCTTTACCTGGAAGCCCTCCAGTAGACTTTCATTTACTCTTCACTAACTAGGATGGAGTTGGAGTTAAATAGCTGTTTCTATCATGGAAACAGCTGTCAGATTAGCCAGACAGCTGTATCTACCACACATGTTGTCTTTCTGAGAGTTCATTAGGTGTAAACAAAATTAGCTTTAAAAACCTCACCAACTAAACTGTTTTGAAAAATTTGATTTTTAACATTTGCCTCTTACATGTAAATTTGAAATTTGTAAATTTTAAAACTGAAGATTTTAAAAGCATTTCATTGTGACTGTGAAAAATTACACAAAGACAGAATTTTTGAGCTGCAAGAGACAGGATCATCCAGTCTCCTTCTATACTCTGAACATTTGTAAGGTAAAGGAAATGTTTTTTAAAAATCAACTTTCTTATTATTTTTAGGAAAGAGACATAGATATTTCTTACAGCAGTAGATCTCGAACAGTGAAGAAGTTTGATACTTCTACTTCATTTCCACCAGTAAATTTAGAAATTATTAAGAAGCAGTTAAATACCAGGTAAGTAATATTAATTTTGAAATTTACATTTGTCCTAGGAATTTAATAGTGGAAAATTACTATGTTCTTTTGAATTATTAAGTGTTAGCATTAAACCAATAGCATTTGAAATGAGAAATGGTGGTGCTTCATGGAAAATATAATAGCATTTAAAAAATAGCATCTCCTGTATTATCCTGCTAATACAACTGATTTTATTTTTGTATACAGTTGTCTTATCCTATCTACACTCTCACCTTCTGTGATTTCTATTACCCATGCTCAAACTGTAGTCCAAACATATTAAAGGGAACATTCTAGAAATAATTCATCTGTTTTACATTGCATGTTGTTCTGGGTAGTATAGTAAAATCTCAAGATGTCACTTTCTATAGCATCTCCATGCTGCAGGCTCCCCACCTGTTAGTCACTTAGTAAGCTTTCTTGGTTATCAGATTGACTTTCACAGTATTGCAGTGCTTGTGTTCAGGCAACTCTTATTTTTTGCAAGAGTACTATGCTTAACTTATAAATTGCACTTTATCATAGATATGTATGTATAGGAAAAAACAGTGTATGTAGAGTTTAGTACTATTCAGAGATTTAGGCATTCACTAGGAGTCTTAGAACATTTTCCTATAGATGATGGAGATCTACTGTATGTTTTTCTAGTATTTATAACATGTATATTACATGATTAAAGTCAGTAAATATGACTTAATATAAGTATAGCATTTTTCTACATTATAATTATAAAAACTATCATGTTTATCCATATGATTGTTATATTATAATTTACTTAAGTATTTCTCTATTGGATATTTTGATTTCTAAATTTTCTCTGTTATGCATAATGCTACAGATAATGAACATCTTTGAATTTGTATGTGTTGGTTATTTTTTCCCTTAAAGTAAATTTCTAGAGAAAGTTAACCTTGTCAAAGATCTTGGTACAGATTGCCATTCTAAAGCACAGCTACCTTTTATTCTATCAATATTAATACTTGTCTCTTAACATTAGCATGTGATATTTTTGCTAAAACTAAAGCAAACACCATCATAAGTTGTTTAGTTTTAAATGTTTTTATCTTATAATTGAACTATTCAGGATCTATTTTGTATCCTTAGATGTATGAAAAAACAAATATGATAATAGTAGTTTATTCATCCTTATAACAGTTTGATATACATACAAGAAAGGGTTTGATTCTTCTGCTAAAACAGGATTTTTTTTGCTTTTTTTTTTTTTTTTTTTGAGATAGAGTCTTACTATGTCACGCTGGGTAGAGGGCCATGGCATCACAGCTCACAGCAACCTCAAACTCTTGGGCTTAAGCAATTCTCTTGCCTCAGCCTCCCAAGTAGCTGGGGCCACAGGCACCCACTATAATGCCTAGCTATTTTTATTGTTGTTGCAGTTATCATTGTTGTTTTAGCTGGCCTGGGCTGGGTTCCAGCCCGCCAGCCTTGATGTAAGTGGCTGGCGCCCTACCCACTGAGCTACAGGTGCCACCATAAAGCAGGTATTTTTTAAAGAACATTTTCATTGCTTTGGGGATGTATTTTTTTGCTACCTTAGAATAGGTTCAAAATTTTTTTTCCTCTTTATCTTTTCTGTGAATCAGCTTGAAAGTAGCTTTATTTCTTAATTACATTGTAACGATAATATATTAATCATTTAAATGGCAATCTGATATAGAAAGGACATTTTGTAACATTTTATAGTGAGAAGTTAACTATTTCAAAATCTTTAGAGGTACCAGTTTGTAGATATTAAATAATCTCTGTATTCTACATGGTTAGCAAACTACTAGCTCACCCTCTGATAAATAACATTTTGGTAAATACAGTTTTTTTGGTGGCTTTCTTTTTTTTTTTTTTTTTTTTTTTTTGAGATAGTCTCACTTTGTCACCCTCAGAAGAGTGCTGTGGCATCATAGCTCACAGCAACCTTAAACTCTTAGGCTCAAGTGATCCTCTTGCCACAGCCTCCTGAGTAGCTGGGACTACAGTCACCCACCACAGTACCTGGCTACTTTTAGAGACCGGATCTCGCTCTAACTCAGATTGGTCTCAAACTCCTGAGCTAGGCAGTCTACCCACCTTAGCCTCCCAGAGGGTTGGGATTACAGGCATGAGCCACTGTGCCAGGCCTTGGTAAATAAAGTTTTACTGGACCACAGCCATTCTTGTATGTTTGTGTATTGTCTGTGGCTTCATGCTGCAACATAGAACTGAGTAGTTCCATCAGCAGCTATCTAGTCCTCAAAGTCTCAAATATTTACTGTCCAGCCTTTTACCAAAAAAAAGTTTTGTCAACTCCTGTTAGATCAACGTTTTCCATAGTGATGTTGAATAGTGAGATTACTTTAACAGATTTAAGATTATTTCTGTAATGACTTTATTTTCATTTACTGATACTCTGATAATGCTTTCCTTAGTTAGAAGAAGACAGGTAGAATTACAGCTATTGCATCTAGAAGTGCATATAACCCAGAGCCTATAAGGTGGGTTTTATAAGATTTTATTTAAGAGGATTATCTTGCTTGAAAGATAGAATAGAAGAAAAGCACCAGATCACTGACTTAGATTAATATAGTATTTCATTTGGGCAACTGTTAACTTTATTGTATTTGATTTTTTGGTTAACTAGTTTTTGTTTTCTATTTTAAAAGGAAAATACACTCTTATGGTTTAAAAAAAAATCAAGTAGTACAAAGTTAATACAAAGAAAAGGAAGTTACCTTCCCTTGAGGAAACCATTGCTACTGGTTTTCTAAATTTACTTCTGGAAGTGGTCTGTCTACACATGCAAATACATATTTATGTATTTATGTTTACACACAAAAAAGAAGTGCACTGTGTACCCAGTTTTGTACCTAGCTTTTTCCACATAATACATTCTAACTTTACTGCTATTGCAGATAATATTCCACTCAATTAAAACATTTTAATAATGACTGCTATACATTATTATCTTGATTTTATTTATTTATTTATTTATTTTTTGAGACAGACTCTATGTCAACCTCAGTAGAGAACTGTGACATAACAGCTCACAACAACCTCAAACTCTTGGGTCTAAGCAATTCTCTTGCCTCAGCCTCCCAAGTAGCTGGGACTACAGGTGCCCACCGCAATGCCCAGCTGACTTTTTTTGTTGTAGTTGTCATTGTTCTTTTAGCAGGCCTGGGCTGGGTTCAAACCCTCCAGCCTCAGTATATGTGACTGGTGCCCTAACTACTGAGCTACCGGCACTGAGCCAACCTTGATTTATTTTTTAACTTTCTCTGTAGACTTTGAAAGCCAAGTGAAGGAAAATTTGGAGAGAGGATGTGTACCCTAAACAAGTGCTAAACAGTTGGAATTATATAGCAAGTTAGCAGAAAGAGTTGAATTAGAAATAAAGTCTGATTCTAGTTCACATACTATGAGTGTTAATTCATATGTAATTCTCTAATTGTAAAGCATTCATTCAGAGTCAGATATTGGACACATTCTAGGAGTTTTTAAAGAAATAATGGGAGTTTCTTATTCCTCTATTGACATGTTTTTATGAAGGGTAATTGAATTTTAAAAGATAAGCATTCATTAAACTGTATTTCCCAGGTTTTTCACGTATTATAGCATCAGTTGATACATGTGATATTCACAAGAGGTGACAGAAAGTCGCTGTCTAACTTTAATAGAGAGCATATAGGGAAATGCAACAGAGCAGCAGCAAAATGCCTCAAGGAACATCAAATTCTATTGACAAAAGCCATTTTGAATCACAAAATAGATGAATTGTACCAAACCATAACATGCTCAAATGGTTTTAATACCGGCTCCTTCAGATACCTGTATTCCAAGAAAGATCACACATTGGTTGAGCAGTAACTCCACATTTCATATAAAAGGTCCTGTATTTCATATAAAAGGTCATCAATTATTCTTGCAGTTTACCTAGTTTATAAATTCTGCTCAATTCTGACCTAAAACCACACTTTTTAACTTCTACTCTTCAAATGGCTCTAACCCCTAAAATCCTATCTGTGGCCTCTCCTACTTTTCCCCTTTGAGACTACTTTTATTGTGATACTCTCCCTTGCTTAGCACATCTAATAATCAGGTTTATGTGGTTGTCAGTGTTCTAGGTGGTCTTTGAAAACACTGCCATTAGACTACTTCAGGTGAAAAAGGTTTGAAAAATAAAGCCTTTTTTTTTAATTTGTTTAGACTAACATTACTACAGGAAACTCATCGCTCACACCTGAGGGAATATGAAAAACATATACAAGATGTCAAGAGCGCAAAGAATACGATCCAGCACCTAGAGGGTTCATCAGATCAAGCTCTAAATTATAAATTCTATAAAAGCATGAAAATTTATGTGGAAAATTTAATTGACTTTCTTAATGAAAAGGTACATATAGATATATAATTTCTCATAGAGAACCCCTTTTACCATGCAATTAAGAAAAGTCTAAATCTCAGAATTAAATACTTTTCTCTAGTATTTTTTAAACATCTTTAACATACTATGATATTCCCTTAATGTTGAACATTTAGACTTTTTGTAGTTATTTTGGTGTTTAGGTAACACTGTATAAAAGTTTATATTAATATTTAATTTTTTATTAAATTCTCATCCATTGAAGAAAAATTACTAGAAAAGTAAGTCAAAGAAAATGAATTATTAAGTCTAAATATTTTTAAAGCTTACAAAACATATTGCTAGACTTTCCTCTGGAAGGATTGTACAAGTTTTGTTAGTTTACTAGGGAAAAAATGGGTTTTGTTTTTATATTTTGTATTTTGATCTCAAGTGAATCCTTTGTTTTGTTAGCTACATGTAGTTTTCCTTTTTGTGATTTGTCTCCTTTGGCCTGCCACCTTTTTGGTTCTTAGTGGGGATTTTTGTCTTTTTCTTTCTTAGTTTTCTCAGTATGGATGAACAATTCTTTATTGCTTAAAATGTGTGTGCTTTACTTGATGTAAATTTTCCAGTTTATTTTGGTTTTCTGTTTTGCTTCTGATAGTTTTTAACATTCAAATGTTTTGAATTTTTGTGTTATCAGGTTTATTAATCTTTTAGTTTCTATTTTTGCTTTATGCATACTGAGTTTTTACATCGGGTTCTTTGGATTATTTATTTATAATTAAAATGTTTCTAAGCATTTGGATGTTGTTATTGTTTTAAGTTGACTACCTTCCAGTATCACTGGGTACTTTCTGATGTATTCTTCTTCATTCTTGAGGAATTATACTGTTAAAATCTTGTCAGCCTATGTATTGATGTATCCATAGCAACAACTCTGGAACATCGTTGGAATGGAAGAAATTGGTTTTTTGTTGTTGTTGTTTGTTTGGTTTGTTTTGAGACAGAGTCACAAGCTGTCACCCTTGGTAGAGTGCCCTGGCATCACAGCAACCTCAAACTCTTGGGCTTAAGCCATTCTCTTGCCTCAGCCTCCCGAGTAGCTGAGACTACAGGTGCCCGCCACGATGCCCAGCTATTTTTTTGTTGTTGCAATTGTCATTATTGTTGTAGCTGCCCCGGACCAGGTTCAAACTAACCAGCTTCAGTGTGTGTGTCTGGCGCCCTACCCACTGAGCTATGATTGCCACCAGGAATGGAAGGAATTATTGCCAAAAAATATTAGAATTCCAACTTCAACTAGTCTCATTTCTATATCACAACTTTCTTACCTGTCTCTGATTAGGTTTCCTCCATTTTCTACTTCTTCAGATTTTACCAGATTCTACAAGTGCCCACCTATTGCCTGTCCCCTAAGCCTGTGAAAACAAGCACACCTTTCCTTTCTTCCTATTCTGTCATCTCAAAGAAGAATCATTCTTACCTATCTACCTGTGTTCCTGACTCCATCCCATTTGCTTTCGTTATCTAAGATACATATAGCTGATTCAGGACAGTAAGATGATTTTTTGTTTTCTGATAGTGATAGTTTTGGCAGCTAGGTCTGTTACAGTGTTTTATAATTGAGTATGTTAGACTGAAAAGTTTCTTTTTATGAGAATTGAGCATATACGTATGTTTACATATCTTATAAATATTTACTTTTTCATATTTTTTATATTTCATTATCAATGACCTGGAAATTGTTACTTATATATGTATTTCAGATTGTCAACATCCAAGAAATAGAATCATCCATGCATGCACTCCTTTTAAAGCAAGCAATGACCTTTATGAAACGCAGGCAAGATGAATTAAAACATGAATCAACGTATTTACAACAGTTATCACGTTAGTGTTTTTCATATTCAATATGATTTATTCATTAAGCTAAATTATCTGAAGAATAAAAACATTTTTATTTCTATATAAAAACTGGTTTTTGTATATTTTCCTGCTAACCTTTACACACCCACTTTTAAAAACTCAAAACATTTAGAAGTAGTGTTTTAAAATGTCTTAAATTAAGTCTAAGACCAAAATATAAACATTATACCATAATTATCTAGTATTTGAGACAAAATATGTACAAAACAATTTAATGAATGTTTTGAGATGAGTTCAGATAAATCTATAGACTCTGTTAGAGATCTAAACTTATAGTTTTCAGAACCCTAGATTTATCTGTAACATCTCTGTTGTAAGATTTAGATGCTTTCTTTTATTTTTTCACTGGTTTTGTATTTTCAGAGATGTCTTCCTTTGATTAAGGTACTATCAGAAGATAGTGAAAGAGATGAGGCCATGACCAAGTAGCTAATAAAAGCAAAGGCAAAGAGATTTTAAAACTTGTGACATTAGATAAGAAATAATGAGAATAAAACACAGCAATTCCCCCTCATTAACAGTTTTGCTTGCCATGGTTTCAGTCATCTGTAGTCAAGCATAGCCCCAAAGTAGGTGAGTATAGTACAATAAGATACTTTGAGAGAGATAGAGACACATATTCATATAACTTATATTACAATACATTTTTATAATTATTTTATTACTGTTATTAGTCATCTTACTATACCTAATTTATAGATTAAACTTTATCATAAGAAAGTATATTTAGGAAAAAATATAAATAAGACTTGGTATTACCCACAGTTTCAGGATCCCCTGGGGGTTTGGGGACATACCCTTGCAAATAAAGAATGACTACTCTATTGGTAATGCAAATATTTCAAGCCTTTGGCTCTGGTGAAAACTGGTGAAAGTATGGGATTTAAGCACATATGTTTACATATACATACACATATATACACCCCCACACACACACACACATATATATACACACATCCATGATATTACCTTTATTTCCAGTATTTCACTGTTTTCTTTTAAGATTTACAGTACAAAATCATTTTTCTTTATTAACAGGAAAAGAGGAGACATCAACGGATGGAAACTTTGCTTTAGATGAAAAAACTCAAAGGATTTTAGAAGAGATTGAATCTCGAAGGTAGCTATATAAAGTGAAGACTTAAAGCATCATTGAGCAAGTACTTTTTATTACTTAAATATAATTAACCATGTGATATAATTAACCATACCTGACCTACACTGTTAATTTGTAAGAATAACATACAACCAAAATTTAGTTAAGCAGTCCTCCACTACTTTAAAGACATACTGGTATATTTGGATTAGTTAAAAGAAATGGGTAAAATGACATTTTTATCAGGCTAGGAATTGCTCATAAATAGAAACCAGTGCTGATTATATTGTTACTCCATTTCAGAATCTAGTTAGTCCATGGGAATATCCTAAATAGGAATGTCTTACCAGAAAAAAAAAAGAGAAAGAACCACCAGTTCAAACTAAGGAAGGTATAAAAATGTCAAAAAATATGAACAAGGCCGGGCACCATGGCTCACACCTGTAATTCTAGCACTCTGGGAGGCCAAGGCGGGTGGATTGCCTGAGCTCACAAGTTTGAGACCAGCCTGAGCCAGAGTGAGACCTTGTCTATAAAAATAGCCAGCGTTGTGGCGGGCACCTGTAGTCCCAGCTACTTGGGAGGCTGAGGCAAGAGAATCCCTTAAGCCCAAGAGTTTAAGGTTGCTTAAGTGTTGATGCACAGTACTCTACCGAGGGCAATGTAGTGAGACTCTATCTCAAAAAAGAAAAAAAAATTAACAAAATCATGTGCTAATATGATATATTTCTGGCTATTTTAAACAAATGATGAAATTACTTTTCTCTTTGTTTAAAATATTTAAAACATTTTCATCAAGAGCTATTTGTTTTTCATTTATTTTTGATTTATTACAAAATATAGAACACAAAGAAGAAAAGCAAGGGTGCTTTCTGGGAATTGGAACCATCAGGAAGGGACATCTAGTGATGATGAGCTGTCTGCAGCAGAGATGACTGACTTCCAAAAATGCCATGGTCAGTAGTACATTAACAATATGTCTTGGTTTGAAATATCTAAATGGTAAGAATACTTGCTTTAAGTACAATTTTCAATTGGCAAAATTCAGGAAAAATGGAAAACTTTTTTCCCCTTTAAGACTTTTCCTACCTCTACCTATGAAAAACATGGAATAAAGTGAAGAAGGAACATTGTGAGTTTTTTTACATGTTTGTAGGTTTTTTCCTATCACAAATGAACAGTTTAATTTCATTTCCTTACCACATACTTTTTATATTATCATTTTTAATCTAAAACAGATTATGGTGAAAACATTTTTAACATTATGAGAAGATAAAATGTGTGTAGTTAAAAGATTCTGGGCTCTGGAGTTGAGCAGACTTGGGTTGACAAAGAGTCTGTTCTGTGCAATCTTAGACAAATTCCTTGACCTCTCCGATATCAATTCCTTTTTTGTTTGTAAATAAGAAGGCTATACTTATATTGTAGGGAAGATAGTTATATGATGCAATGAGATTAATGTATTCATAATAGATTGGCAAATAGAGTAAATGGTAGATTTTATCATTGTTGATCTTATGTTTGTGGCTAAAGGAATAATTTCTTAATGTAAATGTACACATTAATACCAAAGGAAAGTTTTCAGCTGAATTGATTAGTCATCTGTGACAATAGGAAGCAAACTTAAAAAGTTCACAAACTTAAAATGCATAATATAAAGAGTCTCATTTTGTTTACAGATGATATTATACAGAATCAGAAGAAAGTTTTTGAAGATGTCCATGAAGATTTTTGCAATATCCCCAATATTTTGTTGAAATTTCAGCAATGGCGAGAGAAGTTTCCTGATTCTTACTACGAGGCTTTCATTAGTTTATGCATACCGAAGCTTTTAAATCCCCTAATACGAGTTCAGTTGATTCATTGGAATCCTCTTAAGGTATGCCTAACATGTAAAAAATTATCCTGATGACACTAGTTACTTCAGTTCTCTTGCTTTCAGGTTAGCTATTAAATACTTACAGTTGGTACTGAAATTTAAAACTTTGGAACTATAGTCTGGAAATGTGTAGTCTAAGCTACATTCTTTTTTCTTTGCTTTTCACTTTTTTTTTTAAGGCTGTAAACATCAGTAAATACAATTTTTTAGGCTCTTCTATATGAAGTTTGAAATCCCCTCAAAATGTGTAAGGTAATATTGAGTTTGAGGAACTTAGATATAGAAGCCTTATTCTAAGAGTTCTAAATTTGGAGGTGACATATTAGGAAGAATTAGTCAAGGTTGCATTGAGGAGGGGGGATTTAAGTGAGGCTTTGAAGGGTATATAAAAATAACACAAATAGAAAGGGAAAGGTGTTTTGTATCGTATAAAGGAAAAAATACTGATTCAGAAGTTAGTGGTTACACTGATGTTCAGATCCTAAATTAAGAGATGTGAACTCAGCAACTGCCTACTGAGTGGTAGGACCTTTTGCTAAACCACCTACAGATGACACATTTATGCTCATGAGAATTGAAAGGGCCATAAGTAAACATCTCTTGAACTGAATAAATTTTCATAATAAATTTCATGGTTCTTTCAAGCGTGTAAGAATGTTTATTTTGCTCCTAGCAGAGTTCTTGCCATGTGGTAGGCTCTCAAGGTTCTGGCAAACAGTAGGCAATTGTAGAGCGTTTGTTATACAAATGAATACATGAAATGCAGCTTTTTGTTATATTGCCCACACGTCTTAGTTACATCATCTTGCCCAGCCTTAGTGGTGGAGTGCTATACTATGTGTACAGTGTTAGAGTTAATCTCCTTCATTCCTTAGAAAAGCTGTGGTGATTATTGAAAAAATTAACAACTATTTTAAAATACACTAATGGTTAATTTATTTCTGACTTTTATTATTTCCTTTTTAAGTTAGATTCCATAGGTTTAAAACAGATGCCATGGTTCACATCTATAGAAGAATTTATTAATGGAGGTGTGGAAGATTCAAAGAAGGAATATAGTTCAGATAAAAAAATCTTGTCTGCTGTCATCAACAAAACAATTATCCCCCGACTCACAGGTACTGCTTCATAATCTTGATAAAAATTATAACATTTTTGGACAGAGTATAAGGTCATTAATTTCTGTTACATTCATACACATTTTTTTACACAAGTTTTTGAAACAGGAAATGAAACATGCAGTAAAAATCAACAGTTGTCAAATTTAAGCTGGTTAAAAAAATGCTTGTTTGTACAACTGGTTGGCTGCCACACTGCTTATATTCTAAGTCTTTATACTTGTGACATTACTGCTGCATTGGTGACACTTTAGTCACTTGCTAATAGCATCCTTCAATCCATACTACATGTACCTTTCTTTCCCTTAATGTCTCTCATTGTTTCTTCTCTTTATTTCTTCTCCTTAAACAACAACAACAAAAATCCTTTTGCATTTCCCTGACATCTACTGCTAGCAATTGTAAGCACTGAACATTAATGCTTGTGCTTCAGACTAATCTGAAGTCTCGTTTTACTTGAAATTATACTTAATACATAGTAGGATCTGAGAAAGAATGTCACTGAGAAAGAATTTTGACAGCAAAGACTATAGAACTCTTTTAAAAGACAAAGTACATGAACTTCAAAGATTTTTTTTCTTTTTTTGAGACAGTCTCACTCTGCTGCTCTAGGCTAGAATGCTTTGGTGTCAGCCTAGCGCACACCAATCTTAAACTCCTGAGTTCAAACTATCCTCCTGCCTTAGCCTCCTGAGCAGCTGGGAATACAGGCCCCAGCCACAACACCCACCTAAGTTTTCTATTTTTAGTAGAGATGGGGTCTTGCTCTTGCTCAGGCTGGTCTTGAACCCATACACTAAGGCAATCCACCCACCTTGGCCTCTAGAAGGTGAGTGCTAGAATTATAGGCGTGAGCCACCACACCTGGCTAAAAGTTATTACTTTTAACAAGTTCTATTGGTGTTAGAGTACATGTGCCTTATTTAAGTACTCTTCAGAAAAATGCATATACTGACTGGGTCCTATGGCTGACACTTGGGCGGCCCCTGGCACCTTGGGAGGCCAATGGAGAAGGATCACTTGTGTACCAGCCTGGGCAAGAAACCAGCTCTCCAAAAATTTACCTAAAAATTAGCCAGGGATGGTGGCACACACCTATAGTATTACTACTAGAAGGCTGATGTGGAAAGACCACATGAGGCCAAGTGTTAGAGGCTGCAGTGAGCTAATTTCCTGCCACACCACTTCACTCCAGCCTGGCTGACAGAGCAGAACCCTGTCTCAGGAAAAAAAAAAAAAAATCCAAATACTTATCATTAAATAATTCCACAAATAAGTTGCTTTATGAGAAATCAATACTGACTGGGTTTCTATATCAGTTGAATTCTGCATGTATTTCAGAGGTGGCACCAACAGAATTTGCTGATGGATTGGTTTCAGGACAAGAGAGAAAGAGAAGGATCAATAACAATTCCATGGGTTTGGGCCTGAGCAACTAGAAGGACAGAGTTGTCATTTACTGAAATGAAAAAGACTGAGAGGAATAAGCTTAGGGTGGGGGGTGTATCAGGGGCTGAGTTTGGGACACAATGAGTTTGAGATGTCTGTAATTAGGGGGAAGTGTCAAAATGAGTACATAAGTCTCAAAGGGGAGGTCCAACCAGAGTTATAAATTTGGAATTTATCATCATATTGATGGCACTTAAAGCCATAAAACTGACTTTGAATACTAAGTGAGTGCATATAAATAGAAGAAAAGAAGTCAGTAACCTGAATCCTTAGGTAATGGAGCATTTAGGAGTAAAGAGGTGACATGCAGCCAGCAAAGAAGATGAGAGAGGTAGGCTGGCAACCAGGAGTGTGGTATCCTGCAAGCCAAGTAAAGAAAGTGTTCCTAGAAAGAAAGAATCATCAACAGTTGGTGGGGATTAGAATCAGCCATTGGAGATTGGCACTGTGCATATCATCCAGTTAGAAAGAAAGGTGAGAGGTAAGGCCTAATTGAAGGGAATTCAAGAACAAATGGGAAGAGAAAAATTGGAGTTTAGGCAATATTTTGATAAATTTACTTGTAAATGGTAGGAGAGAAATGGTGCAGCACTGGAGGGAGAAGTATGGTTAAGAGGGGGATTTTTTTAATACAAGAGAAATAATTGTAGGCTGATGGGAAAGATCCAGGAGAAGGAATGACAGTACCAAAGTGCAAGGACAGAATTCTACAAGCACAACCCTTGAGTAAGCCAAAGGGGTTGGGAGCTCATGCACAAGTAAAGGGTCGACTTTAACTGGGAATATGGTTGCTTCATCCGTAGGAGTAGAGCACAGAGGCAGGGAAGTGTGCAGATGCTGTAGTAGGAGCTTGTGGAGTTTCTCTTCTGAACGCTGCTATTTTCTCATCAAATTAAGCAAGGAAGAAGAAAAAAGAAAGTAAGAAATTGTGATCTAGAAATATAAAATTCATCAACTGAGAGTGAGAGCAAGGAGGAAAGAGGAGGTATAAAATAATCACATAGGCGAGCAAGAAAGTGAAAGGACCAGGGAAAGAAAGTAGGACTGCTGGGCAGCATTAAGGGCTCACCTGGAGTCTCATGGTGATCAGTGTGGTGCTTTTCCAGCCGCATTTTATCTGCATAATTGCACTTGAACTTGGTGACAAAATTAATTTAACTAGGATTGTAATTTAGCCAGATGAGTTTAGTAAAGCCCGGAGGACAAGGAAATTGAGAATATATGCAAATAATTAATGATTGGTCATGGATTTTAAACTGAATGAAGAGAGAAGACGTAACTTTGCCAAAGGCATTAGTTACTTGTATCTGAGAAGCAAAACAGTCTAGTAAATAGTGTACCACTGAAATATTTGTTTCAGACTTTATAGAATTCATTTGGGATCCCTTGTCAACCTCACAGACAACAAGTTTAATAACACACTGCAAAATGATTCTTGAAGAATTTTCCCCTTATGAAAATGAAGTTAATAAAAGCAAACAGGTAATAATTTCTAAAATTATAGATTCCTTGATTTATTTGTAAGTTAATATAATTTTGTTATAAATCTTTGCTTATAGAAGATGAAGAAATAATGATCAAAAAACTATTTCTGGGGGCAGCACCTGTGGCTCAAAGGAGTAGGGCGCCAGCCCCATATGCTAGAGGTGGCAGGTTCAAACTCAGCCCCCGGCCAAAAACCACAAAAAAAAAAAAAAGAAACTATTTATGGAAATATATTTACTTTTGATTTATAGAAGTAAAGATTGGCCATTTTTCCTCTTTATAATAATGAGATGAAAGATTATATCTTGATATTTTTGAACAGTATAACAAGAATGGTAACGATTATTAACTAAAGTATATACATACATGTATACGTAGTTTTTCCAGTAGCGGAAGAGAATGAGAACAGTTCCTGAAAAATGGAATCACACAGCATAATTTTTATTTTCAAAGTAAAAATTAAATGCATTCTTTAAATTAATGCCTGGTGAGAATAATTTTGATTCTTGTTAATATTCAAAGAAAATTGCTAAAGAAGTAGATTCTGAACACTTAACAAAGCAAAGCCACAACACCCAGCAGTTTTTAGAGACAAGGTCTCACTTAGGCAGGTCTGAAACTCCTGAGCTCAAGCAGTCTACCCGCTTTGGCCTCCTTAAGTGCTAGGATTACAGGTGTCAGCCACTGTGCCTGGCTATTTGTGATTTTTGATATATAAAAAAAATGAATTTGACAAAGTAAATTTGCTACATCAAAGGACACAGACAAACCAAACCCAAGATCCCATAGCTAGAGTATATGAAAGGCTTCTACAGATCAATGAAAAGGTATAACCTAATTTAAAAAAATAGAAACATAGACAAAAATTAATTAGGTACTTTGCTTCTGGAAAGGACTTGCCAAATGGCAAATAATATGAGAAGATGCCCAACATCAGATTACTCAACAAGGAAATGAAAACTGAAATGACAGAATGAGATATAATGCTTATCCACAAGATTTGCAAACATTAAAAAACAAAAAAACCATGTTTTGATTAAGTATGCTGGGAAACAGGATTTCTTTTGCACAGCTTGTTGTATTCTTATTCTAGAAAACAGTTGGGTATTTTGTATGTAGTTGACATATGGACATGAGCTATATTCTAGCAATTCCATTCTATGCGTACACCCATTAGAAGTATATGCCCATGCATACTAAGACATACATAAGAACTTTTATACCAGCATTATCTGTAATAGCCCCTAAACTATTCATGCAACAAAATACTATATACATCAAGGAAAATGATCCAGTTATAGCCATATACAACATGGATGAATAAGGCTCTCTCCCACTCCGTTGATAGTTATTTTAACAGCTTTAAACTCTCAAGTTTCTGAGAGTTTATACTGAGTTGCACTACTATTAAAATTACTTTTTTTGGTAAATATATTTCTACCTATGACTATCACTGATACTTTTAAAATTTTTAAATGATAGGACTTACTTAAATCCATTGTTTCAAGAATGAAGAAAGCAATAGAAGATGATGTTTTTATTCCTCTTTATCCAAAGAGGTAAGAGCTGTTAATTTCTAGATTGTTTGAAATACTAATCATAGAATACATATTTAAGAATGTAATGCTTACTATACTATTTTCAAAAGGTGCATACATATATTCTATTTTGCAAGATGCAAATTAAGATTTCAACAGATATTTCTTAGTCACCTAATCTGTCGCATACTATGCTTGGCACTTGGACCTAGTTTCTGTTGTTTGTTTTTAATGTATCCTAGGAACATGAGAGCTGATGTAGAGTGGTAAGGAGCACAGGTTGTAGAGCCCAGGCCCACCAATAGTAGATACTTGACCTTCGCCTTTCTGTGCCTCTATAAAATGAGGATAATGTTAGTGCCTACCTCTCAAGACATTAGAGGGGGTCGAGAGTGCTCAGAATGAAACAGTAGCTAGCTCAGAGGAAACACAGCATGAGGTCTGGAGTATCACTGAAGGACCAGAAATGACTACTGTAAATACTGTATTCACTTTAAATCATAAAACAAGAAGTATTTGCTGTATGGCCATACATATACTAAGAAGGCATCTGTTGACATTAATATTGATTCATGAATTGTAGCAATCCAGTAAGTACTCCCGGGCTGGAAGAGCTTTGAGGGGGAAAATGGGAACCTCAGTGCTTTCTGATTTATTACAAATCTTGGATGTAAAAATTCTACCCTGGTAAAGTTTGTTTTGCAGTGTTTTAGATAAGTAATACATTCACATCATTCAAAAGTAAGAGTGTACTTTGTGTATTTATTTATTTATATTTAAAATGAAAAGTTTTCTCACTCCCATCCCTGACCTCCATCCACTCAGATTCATACACATAGGTGCTTACAATAATAGTAATTTTTGTATCTTTCTTTAATTTCTTCATGCAAATAAAAGTAAATACTTAGATATGCCATAATCTTATTTCCTCTTTTCTACAGCAAAGGAAATATAATGTAAGCAATTGCAGCTGGTTATGTCCTCTTTTTCACTTAGTACATCTTTGAGATCTTTTCAGTAGTTTCCTCATTCTTTCTTAAGGTGTACAGTGTATCATCATGGGCATGTGAGCAGCAAAATATTATCAGCAGTGATGTAAATAATATTATAGACATTTCATTCTGTACATGTGCAACTACAAGAAGCATTCTCAGACATGGGATTGCTTCATCAGAGCATGCATGCATTTGTAATCATCAGAGCACCTTTATTTATGTTCCACTGGGGCTTGGTTTAGTTGGTTAAAAAAAAAAATCTGTTCTGAAAGAGTAACATTTCTTTATATTTTCTTCTTTTGTTCAAATCAGTGCTATAGAAAACAAAACATCATCACATTCAAAGTTCCAAGAAAGACAATTCTGGTCAGGTCTAAAGGTAAGCAAAAGCTCCAAAAATTAAAATTCACATTATTTTTTTAAAATCCTATTTACTATAGAACAAACAACAGCAAAATTCTTCTATAAGGATCAAATAGTAAGTATTTCAGGGTCAAATAGTCTTTGTTGATCTACCTGACTCCACCACTACAGCACAAAAGCAGGCATTGAATATAGGTAAACAGATGAACATGGCTGTGTTTCAATTAAACTTTACTTATGGAGACATTGAAATTTGAATGTCATGTAGTTTTCACATCACAAGATATTTTATTGTTGTTTTAATGATTTTAAAATAATCAAAATGTCAAAGCCATTCTTAGCTCATGGAATCTTATAAAAACAGGCAGCAAGCTGAATTTAACACACCCGCCATTGTTGTCTAACCTTTGCTCTAAAAGATAAAGTTATTGCTAGGTCAGTTACTGTAGGGACAGTAAGGAGAAAATGAGTTTAAATGATGTTTAGGTTGAAACATGGAAAGGATTCAGAAACTAATTAATTACATGTGAAGCATGTAGGGCCATGGCTAAGTTTCTGACAACATGGTAGCTTATGACATTCTTAGATAGTGTAAGGAATTCAGGAAGAAGAAAAGATCTCAGAGGGATGATCTGTTTTTGGAAATAGTGTGTTGCAGATACCTTGGAAGTGGGATAAAGATATCTGAGGGAGACATAGAGCAGAGGACTAAGAGGTAGCTGGATATATGAGTCTGAATTTCAGGAGACAAATCTGGAGACTTGGGAGTCAGTGTAGGCGGCATTTGGAGCCATGGTAATGCAAGACCAGCTCTGAAAGAATTGAATGAAGCACGAGAAGGCGGCTAGGATAACACTGACAGAAAAGATGGCAGAGAAAGTGGAGACTTCAAAGAAACTTCAGAATAAATTGTGAGTCTTATAATGGTCGTAAGAGAGTGGCCTCAAGGAAGTTAAATGAAAGATTTTTAAGAATGAAGAGAAGTGTTAAATTCCAAAAGAGAGAATGAGGAAAAAGACTGTTTATTAGATTTAACTATTAGAAGGACATGAAAAACCCCAGTAAAATAGTTGCAGTAGGGTGAATTAATATTTGTCATGTGGTTGAATCAAGGAAAGAGCTTTCTAGGAAGATGGAGCAACATCAGCAGTGACATAAGGCTTTAAAAAGCTTTACATGTTAGTAAAACAGCATGTAGTTCAGCACTCAGTAATAAAGTCAGTACTGAAAAGAAAGTAGGAAATGCCATAAAATTCATAGAAAGATCTAGATGTAGTCAACCACCATTCATCTTTTTAGAATTTATCACGAGTGCTTTATCCAAGATACCTTCAGACTCATAGAATTTCAGTTTATACATCAGAGCAGTGAAGTTCTTGAGCATTGATTGGCTTCTAAAGGTCACATGTGGGTAACAGTGGCACTGGCTTTGATGGCAGTCCTCTGTGAATCCTGGGGTCCTATGGTCTTATACTTCACATACCCAGGCTCTAGAAGAGACTGGATTGGGGAAAGAGGATCTGGAAAGGATCCAGTGAAGTTATTTGATACAGATTTGGGAGTGAAATGAAAATAAGTTGAGCAAATACATGGAGGTCAGAAAGGGTCAGGTATTTATTCAGAGATGTTTTATTCTAAAACTGACAGTTTCAACAGGGCTAACTGTAGTGAGAGTTTGAAAGTGTGACCAACTCTTTATGTTTCTTAAAGACTAAAACGGTTTCTCTTTCAAGAAAAAGTATATATTTATTGATATTTTATTTCAGCTGTTCAGTAACATTCTTGTCTGGAATGGACTCGTCCCAGATGACACCTTGCGAGAGCTTGGACTAGGGAAGCTGCTGAACCGTTACCTTATTGTAGCTCTGCATAATGCTGTCCCTGGGCCAGATGTTGTGAAAAAGTGTAACCAAGTAAGTTACGTGGAAATGAATTCTAATTTTATCATTTTTTAAAATTCAGCTATTAAAATCTATTTTGTAGCAGAATAATGATGATTGTGGTCCTTACAGAAGAACAGACAAATCAGCTTAACAAACTAGAAACGTAGAACAGCTCGTCTGTTAGAAACAGCATGCTGCTTTGAAATATCACCATGGGGAAAGGAAAAATTAATTAATAAATGATAATGGAACAACTGTCTGTTTAAAAAAAAAAAGTGTGACATCTCCATTGCTCTCTTCATACCAAAATAAATTTCAAGTGAAATAAAAAATTAAATGGGAAAAAACCATCGGATATACTAAGATGAAAAATGACTGGATGTGAGAATTAGGAAGTCTTTGCTAACCTTGAAGGCAAAAGAAGACAATGATGTTAAAAAGTAATAGATTTGACAAACCTGTGAAATTTCAGTGGATTAAAAAGGTTAATTGATCCTTATTAAAACTAGGGGATATATTCATTAGGTTCACTATATTAATCTTACTGTTGTTTATCTGTTGTTTACTGTTATTAATCTTACTGTTGTTTAATACCCACATTAAATAAAAAATCTTTTTACAACTCAAACATTCTTATTAAAAATGTCCAAAACACATGGCAATAGTCAAGTCACCAAAAAAGGTTAAGTAAGCCGGGTATGGTGGCTCACACTTGGAATTCTAGCACTTTGGAAGCCAGAATGATTACATGAGGGCAGGAGTTCCAGACCAGCCTGAGCAATATGACAAGACTTCTCCTCTATCAAAAATAGAAAAAATTAGGTAGGCATGGTGGCATGTGCTTATAGTCCCAGCTACTCTACAGGCTGAAGTCAGAGGATGACTTGAGCCCAGGAATCTGAGGTTGCTTTGAAATAGAATGATGCTATTGCACACCAGCCCAGACAACAGAGCAAGACTCTGCCTCAAAAAAAAATTTTTTTAAGGATAAGTAAAAATAACCTTTAAATATGTGTAAATAATAATACTAATAATCATAAATGCAAATTATTATATGAGAAAGATAGTTATTTTACCATTTATGTCGAAAGATATTTTCTTGCTGGTGTTTTAATTATAATTCCCAATGTTGTCATAAGCACCAATGGGAAACAACTGTCCCATCATTCCCAGGGCACCCTTCACCTAGAGTGACAATGTGGTGGTTCTGGAAGGTAGTCTCCTGCACTGTGAAAGGAGGAATACTGAAGCTCTTCAGGAGAATATTTTAATGTGATGGTGACGAAACTTAAAGTTTATACCTTTTGACTTAGCCAAACTAAATTTTCTATGGAAATTTATCCTAAGTCAAAAATCAAATATGCACATAAAAATGTTAAGTACAAAGAATATTTTTATAGCATTATTTATAATAGAAGAGGGTTAGAAACCACCTAAATATCTCCCAAAAAGCATTATAGTCTATTCATAAGATAAAAGTTATGTTGTTGAACACTTTTTTTCTTTTTTCTTTTTTTTTTCCGAGACAGAATTTTACTCTGTAACTCTGAGTAGAGTGCCATGGCATCATAACTCACAGCAACCTCAAACTGTGGGGCTTAACAGTCGTCTTGCCTCAGCCTCCTAAGTAGCTGGGACTAGAGATGCCCACCACAGAACCCACCTTTTTTTTCTATTTTTAGTAGAGATAGGGGGGTCTCCATTTTGCTTGGGCTGGTCTCGAACTCCTGAGCTCAAGCAGTCCATCCACCTCCCAGAGTGCTAGGATTTCAGGCATGAGCCATTGTGCCCAGCCTTTGTTGAAGAATTTTTAAGAACATAGGAAAATAATATCTTTTATAATATATTTTTTTTAAAAAAACACATGAAAATTTATCAGTTCTTAGCCATGATTTTTCTGGCTGTAGTTTTTATATCATGCAGTTTTAAACATTGTAGTTCAAAACTTTAAATCATTATCCCTATGTTATTAAACTGTCCCTACTGACCATAATTGTTTACTGTGAAGTAGCAAAGAAGAAATATATTTACTTACACAACATTCTTTCCACAATGTATGGTTAAAAAATCGGGCAAGAAAATAGGATATTAAGTCCCAGGACCATTATGGGACAAATGCTTGGTTAAATGAGAATTTTATTGAAACTTATAATACAAAACAAGGAGAAAGCAAGTACAAATGCCATTAAATTCTAAAGCAGTTGGGGCTCATTTTAAAATGTTTAAAAAGAGATAGAGTTTATGTAACAAACCTGTAGGACCTTCTGCCCGAGGCAGTGTGTCTCTATATTTTCTGAATAATTGACAAAAATGATTAACGAATAAAATATTCCCAACCATGTTTTTAATGCTGACCAATCAGATTTATTTTCCAGGTCTTTTACTGGTGCATTTTAATGTTTTTCCCCAACTTTTTGTGACTGTTGATTCTGACATTACCAACTATGACCTATTTGAAAATTTAGAAATTTCTTTGAATAGTGTGGTATCAGATTTTTCCTTCCTTTTTGCCTTGCTCTCTCTTTTTATTTTTTTCCTTCTTTCTGCTACAAGGAAGTTTTGGAGTTTTGGAAAAAAATTTCTAACAGTTTTCTGCTACCAAAACTTTTCCCAAAATTTTGTATTCTTAGGATGATTATGATAAAGATATTTTTTTCTTCCCAAAATTGAGTGCACCTACATTGGCTTATTTTGCTGCAATAGGTATTTAAAACACTGTATTAAATTAGTAGGGAACTGAAACCATAATTAATTTATCTTTCATTTAGTGTATCTTAGTAAAATCACCCATTTGATTTCTTAACTCTTAATTTTTTTATATAGATCAAATATACCTATTTTCTTTCTGGAAAAATAATGTACAGGGTATCTTAAAGGTCACCATTCATAGGGAAAATGGGAAATTATAGCTAAATGTACCTTTATTTACAACGTATTCATTCTAAATCTTTACAGAGAAGTGGCCAACATGTAGCAAATATTTTGTCAATATTTTATAAAATTTTGTAATGAATATTTTGTAAATGTACATTTACCTACAGTTTCCCATTTTTCCCTATGTATGTCGACATTTGGGACACCCTGTATTTTATAGTTGTGTTGACTAAAACTGTCTTGTAATTAGGCATTACTGGGTTTTTGTTATAAATTATGTTTTGTACAGACTTAATAGCTCAAGAATATATGAGTATATAGAAAAAATTTACAAACACATAACAAGGAATGTTCACAGATCGTAGTCTATTTTAAGTTCTTATCATTAAAGAATGGGTTTTTTTAAATGTACATAACCTTTGATAAAGGAAATTTATTTTAATTTTTATGTAACTATAAACTGTAAAATAGGGAGAATAATGCTCAACTTGTGATATCACTATGAGATTATGTTAGCAAGAATGCTTAGGTAACTGTCGTTATTATAAAACACCTATGTGTTTTGATTACTAGATAGCAGCATGTCTACCTGAAAAATGGTTTGAGAACCCTGCCATGAGGACATCTCTTCCCCAACTAGAAAACTTCATTCAGTTTTTACTGCAGTCTGCACATCAGTTATCTAGAAGTGAATTCAGGTAATGAAGATTTTATTTTCACTTCCATAAGCATAGTTCAAGGATTCTGTATGTTCTTAGCAATTTTTAGAAAGATTTGTATTTTTTACTATACTTTAAAATCTTCATTGAGGCTCAGCACCTGTGGCTAAAGTGGCTAAGATGCCAACCACATATACCTGAGTTGGCGAGTTTGAATCCAGCCTGGGCCCACCAAACAACAATGACGGCTGCAACCAAAAAATAGCCAGGCGTTGTGGCGGGCGCCTGTAATCCCAGCTACTTGGGAGGC
>NW_003852463.1:415289-416949 GCF_000181295.1 Otolemur garnettii
GAATTGACCACTGTGCCCTTATAAATTGCATTTTTAAGAGGAGAATGCTTTTTTGTTCTGTTTTTCAGGGATGAAATTAAAGAGATGATTCTTATTCTGGTGAAAATAAAAGCTTTGAATGAAGCAGAATCCTTCATAGAAGAATATCACCTAGACCATCTTAAATCACTAATTAATGAAGTTTGAGTAAACAATAGAAAAGTGCTAAAATGAGGTTTTAATATAGTTATACTCAGTTGCTTATAAAAACCTGCTGCCTCTTCTTTATTCCCTAGAATGGGGAAATAGCAAGACTCCACCCTTTCATGTCCTCCAAGCTCTGCCTTCTGTTATCATGAAAGGCTGCCTTGATTCTGTGATGTCTGAAGGAATTAACTGCACAGGAGTAGTAAAGAGTTCAATGTGTTTCCTCTTAATTCCTTTGACTCCTTTACCAATTTAGGAAGAGAATGGGAAAAACCTTGCTCCTTAGCTATTCGGGCAGAGCATGTTCCTGTCTTCTGCCCTAAATTATAAAAACATCTTTTCATACTCTTTATTTTAACTACCTCTATTTAAAAATAAATAGAGAAATCTTAATTGGAATGAATTATTTGTTAAGTATTAAATAATTAAAGCATTTGTATAACTGTCAAATTGTGCTTTAGAAATCTGTACTAATTCATTATTTCAACACAAATATAAGAGAGTCCCATGAATCCCCACCAGCAGTGAGAATTATCACTTTTAAAGTCAATGCAAATTTGATAGGTAAAACGAATCTTATTTTCATTGCTTGCTTTGTTTTGGCTATAAGAGAATGCACATATGTTGATTTTGGCCATGCATAATTATTATTTTAAATATCCATTCATCTTTTTCTTATGGACTTTTAAGACCTTTATATTTTAAAGATATTGATCTTTTGCCTATGCTGTATAGCAAATAATTTTCCTTATTTGCCTTTTCTCTTTTAGTTTTGCATATGTTTTTTGATGTGCCAAGTCACTACTTGTTAACATGTTACTACTTACATTGAGCTTTTGTGATAGTGGATATTTGTATGGTTACCTTTGGGATGGCCCATGCATATTTGTATTTTAAAATAAAAATCTCTTTTAAAATAAGCACTTCCAAAAAACTAACTTAAGCACAGGAGAATTTAGAATTAAAACTATAAATTCAAAACTCTTATTAAGCATTTTTAAAATGTATTTTAATGTTCTTGGTTATTTTTAAGACTCAGCACTTATTAGGTATAGATTTGGAGCCTCTATTTACCTAGCATTAGCTAGATCTCTATTTTGAATGTCTCATTTACAGCATGAGGTGTTTAGGGGCATAAATACAGTGGTGTTCTTATAAACCACCTCTCCAAAAATTAAAAAGAAGAAAGAAAAGCCCATCTTGTAGCACTTGCTAATGTTGATGGTGTAAATACTCCATGGCTCCTATACGAGCTGATAACAGCACAGCACTACTAAAATTTCTGATTGTAGATTTGGGCTGTAAGTTTTTACAGTAATTCACATTGAATTTTTCAAAATACATTCACTAATAGTCTGTATTTGAACTTTATAATTAAGTGGAGAAGGTGGCATCTCTCTGTATTTTATGCTACTTTAGATATTGGCTTTCAAGGCAAATATTCATTTTAGATTAATGACTGATGATTAGGTCC
>NW_003852463.1:417007-418180 GCF_000181295.1 Otolemur garnettii
AAAAAAAAAAAAAAGAAAAACTTGTTTATATGTGGCCTCCTTTTATATCACCTCCTTTTAAAGCTGCATATTATTTATTTTAACAGTTGGGTGTGTTATTTATACTGCAGTGAAGACTTGTAATTTGCTGGTACAAAGGATTTTTTTTATATAGTTTCCACAAATTATACAAGAATAGAATCTTACCTAGAAAATTCAGACCATTGTTGAAAAGCCTTTAGCATTTTCATACAACTATTATCCCCAGGGGTAACAGCTATTTTCATTTTAATGTTATCCTTTCAGACCTTTTCCCTATTTACAAAAATATGTGTGTGTATGTAAAGCTTTGGTTTTTGCATAAATGGCAGATACTTTATTGCATATGAAATTTTGTGGGGGGGGTTACTATTAAAATACACATTTGGAAATTACGCTCTAACTTTTGGATTTTTAATTAAAGATCCGTTTTTATAAAGTTGGGCAGAGTGATTTTTCATTTCCTAAAATAAAAATGCTTTTTTTTTTTTTTTTTACAGAGTCTCATTTTGTCACCCTAGATAGAATGCCATGGCATTCTAGCTCACAGAAACTTCAAACTGTAGGGGTTAAGTGGATCCTCTTGCCTCAGCCTCCCTAATAGGTGGGACTACAAGCACCTACCACAACACCTGGCTGTTTGTTTTAGAGACAGGGTCTTGCTCAGACTATTCTCACCTCCTGAAAGCAATCCACCCACCTCAGCCTCCCAGAGTGCCTGGGATTATAGCATGAGCCACCACACCAGCAGAACTGCTTTCAAAACTACTTTAATAACTTTTTACTAAATTTCACTATACCTGGAGTTTGAACTTCAAAGGTTTTATCTGTCATATACTAAAATTCAAAAAGATTTTGTGAAGCTCACATAATTCTCAATGTAAAATTCCTTTTCTTCCCTATTACATTCTGATATGACTCATCTGAAGACTATAAAAACTTATTTTAAAAGAGTTCTGATTTGGGACAGTTCCTGTGGCTCAGTAAGTAGGGCACTGGCCTCATATACGAAGGGTGGTGGGTTCAAACTTGGCTGAGCCAAACTGCAGCAAAAAAATAGCCGGGCATTGTGGCAGGTGCCTGTAGTCCCAGCTACTCAGGAGGCTGAGGCAAGAGAATCACCTAAGCCAAGGAGTTGGAGGTTGCTATGAGCTG
>NW_003852463.1:418463-424276 GCF_000181295.1 Otolemur garnettii
AAAAAAAAAAAAGTTTTGTTTCATTTAACTCAGACCCTTCTGAGTTTTAACAGTCTGACCACTGGGCCACTTTAGACAAGCCACTACCTCTCTGAAGCAGTCTCATTTGTAAAATAGAGTAAAAACACCTGTCTCACAAGGTGGTTGTAAAATTTTAAGAGATGAAAAGTCCTGCACGGTGTTCACACAGGAGTCTACTAGTGGGGCATAGCATAGCTTATCCCTAATAAAAAAAAAGATATATATCATTTTCTAATCCTTCAACTGGGAGAAACTTATAATTTGCAGTCCATGAGTTATACAAAAGCCTCAATGAGTTATTTCTTTTAAGCTCATAATTGTCCCTTCACAACACTAAAGGGTAGTTTAAAAAATACACACTTGAACATGGCAGAGGAGGCAAAAGATCTCATCCTCCCACAGAAACACTGAAAAACAAGCAGGAACTCACAGCCAAGTTTGTGAGAACTCTAGAAAACAATAAAAACAGCAATCAAGCAAATGCTGAATCAGGAAAGGGGCAACTTTAAAATGGTAGGAAAGCATCTTGACATCGTCCCTCCCCAACACCCTCCCTGGTGTGGCAACAGTCTGGAAGACAGTAGCTGCGTTCCCAATGTGGGATCTTGGTGCTGGTTTCTAGAGGAAGCACAACAGAACTTAATCACAAGTTCCTGTTTACATTTATTCTAACCTATCTGGGGGCTACCTGAAGAATTGACAGACAGTACTCATCTCCTGTTTTGTCTAACTTAGAATTCAAGCCAGAAAAGCAGCAGACACTGCTTGAAAGAAAGAAAGTAAACAACCTGCAAATAACCTGGGGCAAAAAGTTATAGTCAAGATATACAAGACTACCTAAGGTCGGGAAGAAAAAGGTGCAGAGGTGTTTAGTGGGGGAAATGAGCTGTTCATTAGCATAAATGAGGACATTTAGAAAATCCTATGCATATCACTGAGTAAGAAGCCTGCTCAGACAAGACCTGCAAAGACACTAGCTTTGTGGGCTGATCAGTAGTTTCACTGAAAGCCTGGCTAAACGTTGAAGTAATAGCCTAGCACAGAGCCACCTATAGAGAGAGACTGGAAGAGATGTCTCTGTAAAAACACTATTACGCAAATTACGGAAGAGAGATTTCAGTGACCACACACAGCAAACAGTCTTCTTCTTTCTTTTTTTTTTTTTGAGACAGTGTTTCACTATGTTGCCCCAGGTAGAGTGCTATGGTATCATAGTTTACAACAGTCGTTCTCAACCTTCCTAATGAAAATAATTTTATGGTGGGGGTCACCACAACATGAGGAACCGTATTAAAGGGTCACAGCGTTAGGAAGGTTGAGAACCACTGGCTTACAACAACTTCAAACTCTTGAGTTTGAGCAATCCTCTGACCTTAGCCTCCCAGTAGCTGGGACTACAGGTGTGCGCCACTATGCCCAGCTAGTTTTTCTGCTTTTAATAGAGATAGGGTCTTGTTCTTGCTCAGGCTGGTCTCAAATTTCTGAGCTCAAGCATTCCATCCACCCGACCTTCCAGAGTGCTAGAATCACAGGGCTGGGCCACCGTGCCCAGCCAAAGAACAGTCTTTGCAAAAATAATATACTACAGGCTTCAATAATAAAGCCAATCTTGGGGAAGGAGAGAAAATCTGGTTTTCAGAGTGACCACATTATAATGTCCACATATTAGTTTTCAACAACACAAAAAATACACCATACAAAGACACAGCAATGTATTATCCATTCAAAGGAATAAAATATAGAAACCATTCCTGAAAGCATAGACATGGGGCTTATTATACAAAGATTTTTAACAATTATCTTAAACACAGTCACAGAGCTAAAGGAAAACATACACAAAAAACTAAAGGAAATTAGGAAACAGGTATAAGAACAAAATGAGACTATCAACAAAGATACAGAAATTATAGAAAATAACCAAACAGTGGAGGTGAAAATTATAGTAACTGAAATAAGAAATTCACTAGAGGACTTCAACAGTTTATTTGAGCAGTCAGAAGAAAGAATCGGCAAAATTGAAAAAAAGGAATGTTGCAATGATCAAGTATGAAGAACAGAAAGAATAAAGAAAAGGGAGCACAGTTTAAGAAACTGGTAGGACACCATCAAACAGATCAACATAAGCAGTATGAGTGTCCTGAAAGGAGAAGAAAGAAGCAGGAAAAAAAATCTGAAGAATAGCCAAATATGTCCGAAATTTTATGAAAGATACAAATCTATAAATAAGAAAAACTCAACAAACTAGGAGTGAGATAGACTCAGAGACCCACACTGACCCACAATGTAATCAAACTATCAAAGGACAATAATAGCTAATCTTGAAAGCAGTAAGAGAAAAGGGACGCATTGTGCAAGGGATCCTCAATAAAATTAACATCCAGTATTTCATCAGAAACCATGGAGGCCAGAAGGCAGTGGGATGACATTTAAAGGACTAAAAGAGAAATACTGTCAACCAAAATTTCTGATCCGGCAAAAATGTCCTTCAAAAATGAGGAAGAAATTAAGACAGTCCTAGATACACATAACCTGTGGGAGTTTATTAAAATTAGACCTGGCTTAAAAAAATACATAAAGGAGTCCTTCAGATTGAAAAGAAAGGAAGGACACTACACAGAAACTCAAGTCTGTATAATGAAATAATGATCTCAAGTAAAGGTACATGTATTGGCAAGTATAAAACCAGCATTATGACAATTTTGTTTTGTAACTCCACTTTTTATTTCCTAAATGATTTTAAAGATAGATGCATACAAATAATTACAAATCTGTTACTGGGCACTGTGTATATGAAGATACAATCTGTGCCATCAGTAGCATAACAGAGAGCAGAGCTTTATAGGAGTAGAGGTTTTACATGCTATTGAAGGTAGGCTGGCATCAATTAAAATTAGGTTGTTATGAATTTTGGATGTTAACCATAATACTCATCATAACCACAAAGAAAACATCTAGCAAGTATACACAAAAGGGAACGAGAAGGGAATCACAAAGTTTCACTATAATAAAACCAACATTAAAAAGGCAATAAAAGTAAAGGAGGGAACCAAGAAAATATGTATAAAATACACAGAAAATACATAACAAAATGATGGAAGAAAATCTTCCCTTTTACCATTTTAAATGTAAACAGATTAAATTTTCTAATCAAATCGGAAATTGGCACAATGGACAAAAACCAAAACAAAACTGAGAGGTTTAGGGATAGAGTCTGGCCCAGTCTGCCAGAAAGAGAGGAGGCCGGTCCAGGGATTGAGGATAGGCTTTATTTTAAAGGAACAGAATGGGGTCTGACCAGAAGTCCAGCCCAGCTCACAGTTTCCAGGGACTTTTATTACCGCAGTTGGAATGTGGGAGGGGGTCATGAGAGGTGAGGGAAGCCATCTTTCCTTCAGAGTGAATGATGCTATATCCAAGACTGATTTTAGCATTACTGCCTTCAACAAAAGGTTTGAATCTTGCACAAAGGCCTTATCTCTAGTGCCAGCCAAGACCAGAGTAGGAGATTCTGATGCTTCCCAGGAACACCAGCCTTAAAACATTTCAGGAGGATGGGGAGGGGGTTTCTGTGACCATGCCTTTGGTCTCTGACCTGTTTTCTATCACTAGCTGTCTTCCCAGGATGAATATACTCTCATCAGGGTCATGGGGATTTACAGAAGTATGGTAAGAGGGTTGTTGTAACCATGCAATTTGGTTTCTGGCCTGCTTTCTTTCTCTGTCTCCCAATAGCTGTACTTTATCAGGCTCCTGAGGATGTCTCCTGCAGGAAAACAAAAGCCATCTATACGCTGTCTATATGAGATCCAAAGACACAAAGAGAAAAGACAGAAAAAGACATTATATCCACATGACAAGCAAGACAGCAGAAGTAGCTACACTAATATCTGACAAAATATCAAGCCCAAAATTGTTATAAGAAATAAAGGACATTATATATCAATCTGAGGGTCAACTCATCAAGAAGATAAAACAATTTATAATCATTTATGCACCAAACAACAAACCCACCAACATATATAAAGCAAACATTGACAGTATAAAAGGAATTGTTCCACAATAATGGTTGAAATCTTTAGTATTTCATTATCTATAATGGATAGACTATCTAGACAAAAGATCAGTAAGGAAAAAGAGAACTTAACATCATACAATTGGACCTATGAGACATCATACAACCCTAGGCCCAACAACAGCAAAAACACTTGTGCTGACATGTCCTTTTCACTTTTTCTCAAGTATCATCTCCATGATACACCATCTGTTAGGCCACAAACCAAGTCCTAGTAAATTTGAAAAGATTACAACCAAATGAGTATCTTCTCTCCTTACAAAAGAATAAAGTTAGAAATCAGGACGGCGCCTGTGGCTCAGTGAGTAGGGTGCAGGCCCCATATACCAAGGGGGGTGGGTTCAAACCCAGCCCCAGCCAAACTGCAACAAAAAAAATAGCTGGGTGTTGTGGCAGGCGCCTAAAGTTCCAGCTACTCAGGAGGCTGAGGCAAGAGAATCATCTAAGCCCAAGAGCTGGAGGTTGCTGTGAGCTGTGATGCCACAGCACTCTGCCAAAAGCAACAAAGTAAGACTCTGTCTCAAAAAAAAAAAAAAAAAAAAAAAACCAGAGAAAAAAAATCAAAAACTGGAAAATTCAAAATTATGAAGAAACTAACACACTCAATGTCCAGTAGATTTAAGAAGAAATCATAAGAGGATTAGGAAATGTGACAAGATTTAGCAATTCCACTCAATCTATATACCATGTAAATTTAAAAACAGAGACTAAAACACATTCTTGTATGTCAGCATTAACCGCAATATTATTCACCATAGCCAAAGGCAGAAACACCCCATGTATTCAACAGATGAATGAGTAAGATATGGTATGTGTGTAAAATGGAATATGACTTACTCATAAAAAGGAATTAAATTCTGATACATGCTACAATGGATGAACCTTGAAAACATGTGCTAAGTGAATAAGCCAAATGAAAAGGACAAATATTTCCCAGATTCCACTTATAAAGAGAATCTAGAATGAGCAAATTCATAGAGACAGAGGGTAAATTAGACAGTACCTCAGACTTGGAGGGAGGGAGGCATGGGGTTAGTGCTTAACAGTTATAGTTTCTATGTGAGGTCATGAAAAGACTTTGGAAATAGCAGTAATAATTATACAACACTGAATATAATTAAAACTTCTAAATTATACATTTAAAATGGTTAAAATGGCAAAATTTTGTTGTATACATCCTACTACAATAAAACATTTTATACTATACACATTGTGTGTTAATATTCACTTTATTTCTGGGGAAAAATTCCTAAGACCTTTAATCTGAAAGAGTAGAAAACGGGAGGAGCAGGGCTGAGGATGGAGCTGGAGGGGCTGGTTTGACAGGGGATTCTTGGCTCCAGACAAACAAACATGGAGCCCACTTTTCATGAGAAACAAGAAGTCTCCTTTGTGCTCACCATTGCCCAAATAATCTGTTGCAAGAATATTTTAGTCCAGTAAAATTACTTCAATTACACATCAGCTGGATGAAGAAGAGAGGGTGAGAGAGGAGGAGGAGGAATTGCTAGTGAAGACTATCACACATTTTTACAGCCTTCTAGAAATATAGATAACAGTGGGTCTTTCTCTATTCAGGTTATAAACAATGCCATGAAAGTTTGGGGTTTAGAATTCCTGTTCAACAGATTATCAGAGGCTCAGGATTGATCCTATAAATGAAAGATCATTTAAATGCAATCATACAGAACCATGTTTACAGTTAGAAAATAAGAAAAAC
>NW_003852463.1:424492-424779 GCF_000181295.1 Otolemur garnettii
GACCAACTACTATAGATAATCAGGGTCCAACAGAAGTATCAACCAAAACTTATTGAAAAGAATTAGTACAACTGAAAGAGCAGAGTCCATAAAACAGACTTGGAACAAGTTTGAAGCAAATGATGGTTCAGGAACGTTAGATGAAAATGAGGATTTGCAGAGGGCTTTGGCACTAAGTCACCAGGAAACCTACCTGGAAGATGAAGAAGCAGATCTCTGCACAGCTAAGTATGCAAGGTAGTTCCACAAACATATCTCAAGATATTCCACAGACTTCAGGTACAACT
>NW_003852463.1:424860-434647 GCF_000181295.1 Otolemur garnettii
CTGGCAGCTGTGACCATGTCTTTAGAAACTGTTTATAATAATTTGAAAACAGAAGGAAAAAGATAATCCCCTGAAAAATCATTCAGCTATTCGTACTTTTGCACATTACCCATGTGATTACAACATAGAGTCCATTTTGGTAATGTGTCAAATAGATGAGGAAATTAAGACTTTTAGGTGGTTTGCAAACAAAATGACAAAGCAGAAAAATGCATCAGTTGTAAGACCAGATAACAATCTTTTAAATATTAAACAACGATCCTTTCAATACTAGAAAAAGAGTAGGAAACACAACTGGTCATGTTTTTGAGCACCAATGCTTACTAACTGATCATATATTTGCATAGCTTTACATCTTAAAATATGTCCATCTACCGTTCTACCAAGAAGATTGAAGTGTGTTTATGATGGCAAAGAAATAACAAGTTTCTAATAAGATAAAGAGAATAATACAGGAAATACACTCTTGTTAAACTTTTGAGAGGCAATCTCAGCAAATACTCTAAGTGAAGGAAGGCATATTTGCTTCTTAAAAGTGGTGAGAAACCTATATCACCACCATTAGTGAAAAAAATCAAGGAAGTCGCTGAAGGTTGCGGTCTGGCAAATAGAACCTTTCCCTCCAAGAGGGAGATAAGCCTCTACTCTGGAGAATCTGTCCAAACCAAGATATTCACATGGAGGAGGGGACTCCCCAAAAAGCCTATTCAAATAACACTAAGGACAACCCCTTCCCACAGTCCAAGGCTTTTCAAGTTTTTCAATCCTCCCTTCAACTGTTAAGAGAGCCAAGGATTACCAGATGTCCTGGAAAAGCCTAAAATATAGAAAACAGAAATACATACACACAGAAAGAAGAAATTTGGAGGAAAGATATGCTAGGAAACAATTTCAAAAGAAAAAAATACATAATCCTAGCACTCTGGGAGGCCGAAGCAGGTGGATAGCTTGAGCTCATGAGGTTGATAGACCTGCCTGAGCAAACTCGAGACCCCGTCTCCACTAAAACTACAAAAACTGAGGTAAGAGGATTCCTTGAGCACAAGAGTTGGAGGTTGCTGTGAACCATGATGCCCATAGGTGACAGCTTGAGACTGTCTCCAAAAAATAAATAAAATATAATACTACTACAATGAGTTGCCATAGTAGTAAGAGAACAAATCCATAGAGAAAAGCATAAGAGGGTACTATGTAAAAAAACTTCACAAATCAAAAAGGCATCTTAAGACTTTAATATATAATAGCAAAGAATTGGAAGATTAAGTAAAAAAGCTAGAAACCCAAGAAGTGGCAGGGAAAAGGTAAGAAAATAGATACCCAGGTCCTGGATATCCAATGCCCAAATATTAGTTTCAGGAAGAGGAAAGGGAGACTGAATCAATGAACACTATTTCTCACAACTGACAGAATGAGTTATCACATAGTAAGGGCCTATCAGAAGCCCAAAACAATGGATATAAACCCACACCAAGGCACATGACCATGAAATTTATACAAGGAGCAGAAACCAAAACGGTTTTGGATTTCTCAACATACCACTAGAAATATGACAATTGAGTAACAGTAACTTTAAATATTGAAAGAAAATTATTTCCCACTTAAAACTCTTATATATACGAACGTACCAGTCAAATGTGATAGACATAAAAAGTCTTTTAAAAAGGTCTTACTTCCAGGGCAGTGCCTATGGCTCAAAGGAGTAGGGCACCGACCCCATATACCGGAGGTGGTGGGTTCAAACCCAGCCCTGGCCAAAAACTGCAAAAAAAAAAAACCAAACAAACAAACAAAAAAAAGTCTTACTTCCATACACACTTCCTCTAGAAGGTACCAAAAGAGGTCCTCCACTGAAACAAATTAGTAACCAATAAAATGAAAAGCGTGGAATCCAGAAAATAACTCAGCACAGGAAAGAGCTCCCAAGTTAGGCACTAGAGGGCAGAGCCAAGCGTAATTCAGTTGACAAGCCTGAGGGTTGCCTTCCTCAACACACAGGCTGGTACCATACTTTTTAACCTGAGCAACAGCATGCCTGGACCAAATCACATACATGCTTTAACTGCAGGACAAGCAGGAACACTCATATCACCCCAGGTTGGTACTCTGTTTTGACTTACTGCTAAGACCTGGAGTTTGACCCATCATGCTCTGCGCATCAGAAAACAGTCTGCTTCCTCTGACCACATTTCTGCCAGCAGTATCAATTACCCAGATCACACTGTAACTGGGCCAGATGGCCCAGTGAGCCTTCATCCATAACCTCAGCTATGAACATCCTCAAAAGCTACAATTTTAAGCTCCTAGGAAAGGTGACACATTTTCCTTAAAGCCTTCATATAACAATGGCAATATTACCCTTTTGTATTTGCTAACAGGTTTTTACTATATAAGAATACAGGGTGGCACCTGTCGCTCAAAGGAGTAGGGCGCCGGCCCCATATGCCAGAGGTGGCGGGTTCAAACCCAGCCCCGGCCAAAAAAATAATAAAAAGAATACATACATGGGCAATTGACTTTAATGCAAGGGAATGATTACCACAAAGTCAAGGTAGTGTCTCCATCTGAAAGAAGAGAGGGGTGCAATTGCAGATACACAGGAGTGCTCCTAGATTTTAATAAATGTTCTATTTCTTAACCTGGTGGTGGGTGCATGAATCTTCGTTTTATTTTTCTTTAAATTATACATTATTCTCTATTTATGATTTATTTCACATCTTTAAAAGACCATCCCACCCCTTCCCCTGCTCAGATTCCCTGCTCAATGAAGAGGATTCTGGTGATGCCTTGACTTCTGTTGTATCTTTGCCTCCAACAAGGGAATGGACATTGCACCATGTGGCATGTACATTTCTCTTTTCAGAGTAAACTTATGTGCAAATGTTATACTTTTTAAAAAGTACTAATAAAATAATATTTGGTTCATTTAATGTCTATGTTCTTATAAATGAAATTGAATAGGTCTCAAATCCTCAGGGAGTCAATATATCCTCCTGCAGGGAACCAAATTAATTCTCAAGTCAGGACTTTTGTGATGCTTCAATTTCATCCCATATTGTAGCTTCAATTTTTGAAGTATCATATTCTCTCATCATATCAAACTCAAGCCACGGCTGACTCCACTTCTGAGCTTCTTTCATTTGTTCTTCAGTTAAGCAAAGATCAAATCTGATTCCTTTAATATTAAACTTCGGACGTTCCCACCGTTTGTGCCAAGGCCTAGGCTTCATTTTCACTTTCAACTAAGGAAGATACAAAAAAAGAATAATTAGGCTGACAGAAATAAGTAAAAGTTCTTCTAAAGTTTTCATGAGGATGATTCTTTCTTATTTTATACTTGAACTTCCTATTTCAAAAATACAAGCTGTACCTCATTAATAGGAACTTCTTGGCCAGACTCTCGTGCTACTGGCTTCATATTCACATCAAAAGTGCTATATTCTGGAAGGGCATCTCTTAAGTATACCAAACTATCATCCAGCCGTTTCTCTAATTTAACCACTTGGATCTCTTGGACCCGAGGATTATAAAGTTCAAAGCAAATCTCAACACCTGCAAAAAAAAGAAAACATATTCATACAAACTAAGTCCAGATTCCTGTACATGCCTCAGCTATAGTAGAAGCATTTCATAAAGGAATTAGCACAAGATTTTGAATGTAGGAAATGTGACATAAGATTATAATTTTTAAGATGAAGATTATTGAAAGAAATAAACTAAAATGCATTTAAATAAAAGTGAGAAGGTCTGAATTAGAATGTTAGTCTAAAGAAAAAAATTCTTCTTTAAGGTCACTGAGTCAAATTATCTTCATTCTGACAATATTATTACTTGGAGAAAGTTTGAGTAAATTCTTCACTATGTCATGTTCTTGTTTATCTCCCAATTACTTGAATAAAAATTGATCTTCCAAGTTAAGAGTAATAGGATTAATGATGCAAAAAGTGTAAGTAAAATTTTAAATTCCAACTTTGGTTACAAGTTCTTTTTAAGGATGGCGTAGTTTTTTGTTTTTTTTTTTTCTTTTTTGAGACAGGGTCTATGTCACCCTCAGTAGAGTGCTGTGGTGTCACAGCTGACAGCAACCTCAAACTCTTGGGCTTAAGTGATTCTCTTGCCTCAGCCTCCCAAGTAGCTGGGACTATAGGCACCCAGCACAATGCCCGACTTTTTTTGTTGTAGTTGTCATTGTTGTTTAGCAGGCCCAGGCTGGGTGCAAACCCACCAGCCCCGTTGTCTGTGGCTGGCACCCTAACCACTGAGCAACAGGTGCTAGGCCAGCACATGTTTTGGGGGTTTTTTTGTGACACAGGAGAGCTCTTTGCATGTGCAAACTAGGAGCAGCTTTCAACTCATCAAGATACTACAAGTGATAGTTTAATATTATCTGTATTATCAAATACTTAAAGGTAAGGGTATATTGTGTTTTCTGGAATAATCCCAAAAGGAATACAAATATTATATATATAATCAATGCTAGTTTCTAGTATTTAATATCAGGTTTCAATTCAGTATTTACTGTATAGCTATTCTCTTCCAGACACTGACCTAGAAGCTGCGCCTACAGTAAAACCAAAATAGGTAAGATGCTCCTCCTCCTCTCCTAAGCGTTTACACACCAGTGGATGACAAACACACAAGGTGATTTCATACCATGAAGACAATATAGGATGATGATGTTGTAACAGGGAGGGGATAACTTTAAGTGCAGTCAGAGAAAGCCTCTCGGAAAAGGCCAAGAACACTACAGGCAGAAGGAAGACCAACAGCAGAGCCCTGGGGTGTTAACAAACTTGCCATGTTTGAAAAACCAAGGAAAGGTCCATTTAGGTGCAGCACAATAACTCAGTGGGCCAGTTGCTACCATTTGAATGTGTCTCCTCCAACATTCATGTGGAAGCTTAATCCCCACTGAGGTGGTACTGAGAGGTGGTGCCTCTGAAGATGTGATTAAGTCATTAACGCTCTGCCTCTGCAAGCCTTTGCAAAACCTCTCTCTAATCCTCACACAAGGGTTGGAGAGAACTAGTTTAGGTTCTTTTGCCCTTTTGCCTTTCACCATGAGAGGACACAAGAGTTCATCCCCTCAGGAGGGACACAGCAACAAGACACTGTCTTGGAAGCAGGAACAAGGTCCGTTCCAAATACCAAACCTGCCAACACCTTGACCTTGGACTTCCCAGCCTCCAGAACTGTGAGAAATAAAGTTCTGTTCTTTACAAATTACTCAGCCTGTGGGATTTTGTTACAGCAGCACAAGTGGACTAAGACGCTAGAACTGTGAACCAGAGAGACTGTACAATTGCAGGCAGGCAGATCATGGCGACAAAAATGAGAGTGGGAAAAAAAGAAAAGGAGGAACAGTCAAAACTGGGATTATTTTTTGAAGATTGAGCCAAGAAAACTTCTTAATTAACTAAAAGTGTGAAAGGGAATAAAAATAGTTCCCAGGTTATGGATTAAGTGGGTGGCAATGGTACCACTTAAATAAAAACCATCCAAATGGAGATGTTGATCAGGGAGTTCCATGTGCAAATCTGAAATCTGAAAAGGCTCAGTCCTAGACATATGAATTTGGGAGTTATCACGTGGATGGTATACAAAGCCACTAGATGCGAAGGAACCACTAAGGCAGGGAATATTATAGGGAAGGGTGAAGCAGGTTACAGCAGTCAAACGTACTAGAGCACAGCAAGAGAAAGCTAATACGTTCTGAGAATTCTGTGCCCAGTACTTCACGCACATACTGCAGTTTTTTGATTAGAACCCTGTTAGGTAGAATTAACATTTTAGGTTTATATAAAATCAAACCCAGGACCATCTGCGTTAGATCTATGACCATTCCTCTCTATTACTAAACTTCTCCAAGTACTCAGCATGAGTGAAGGCAAAGGTTGCCATTATCATCCTAGTCCCGTTGAATTCCCATATGCACAGCACCATAGGCCATTATAGAATAAGATAGCATTTGCTCTTATGTTTTCAATTGCTTTGAAAATATGAATAATACTTCACTGTTGACAATCATGAAGCATTCAACTTTAATTATAAAACTTTACTGTTCCTGCCATTTTAATCCCTCTAGAATTTTACCACTTGGTTCTCTGCATTATTAGGCATAGTATACAAACATAATTTTGCCTTTTTAAAAATACTTCCAAGTCTTATAAAACAGAGATAATTCTGGTGATTCTTCTGTGTAATAATATAAAGCAAAATGCAGGCATTTATTTTAGGAGCCAGTGACTCATAAGGACACTGTTATGTTTGTCTTAATGGTTTCATGGCTTATAATGGCTCCTAAAATGAATGTCCCACACTGCTTACAGTCACTTATTTCTTCCCTTGATGTTGTAGAAGAAAGTCTACTTCTAATGGCTGTTGTCCCAGTAATATAAGAAGTCTTCAAAAGAAAACAGAACACTGACTGTATTTAACCAGTAATCTTAATTTTCGATTCATTCTAAGCCACAGGGTCCATGTCTTCCCTTGGAGCTCCTTTTCTTTTTCAAATTTCAGATTTCTTATCACAGGATACAGAAAACAAAAAGGAATCTTGAGATAACAATTTTCAGACAATCAAAATCATAAAATGAAATTTACCTTGTCCTTCGATAGTATTCCTAAGCGTAAAAGTAGCTCCGAGTCCTTTTCCTGATCTCTGGATGCAAATCCCTAGAAACTGGCTGGTTTTTCCACTGGCATATGGGTCGGCTGTAGTAACACGAAGTATGCTTCCTACAAATTTGAAACAGAAGTGAACTTTTATATAAGACACAGAAACAAATAACATTTCTAGGTAACTTAACTTCCTAAACATTTTAAATATAATATTAGGAATAAGTACCTCATACAGGCAAAACCCGTATATGTGAAAAAATAATCTCTATGCGAAGAAAACTAGCCCTCCAGACAGTAATAATGAAAGCATTCAGCTCTTACTGACCCACATAGAACTCTGGAATGTGCAGTATTTTTCTCCTTTCTAACATATCTTTTCTTTCTAGTTGAAATTTCAGAGGATCTGTTCTTCCCCTTGGAGGAATGAATTCAGGACTCAAAAACCTATGAAAAATACAAATAAAAAAAAAATGAAAAGTAAACTTAAAAGGCCACTAGAAGAAAAACTATTGCTTTACAAAGAAATTAAATATGGTGTTGATGTGTTTTACTTTTCATTGCCTAATTTATTATGCTGGAAAAGATATAAAATGTGTAAATCACCAATTGTAAACTGATTTTTTAAATAATCTTCTTTAACTCATTATGAAATATTTAATCTACATTAAAAGTATAAATGTCATTACAATAACTATCACATCCCTGTCACCCACCCCAAGAAATAAATTACCACTACAGTTGAAGATGCTTTGCATCCCTCCCTACTCCCTATAATTATTATGCTAAATTTGGTGATTCTATGCATTTAATTTCTTCCATTTCCTCAATTTTCTACTTTGAAAACTTTCAAAATCAAAAAGAAGGAAACAATAATAAACACCCAAATATCATTTACCTACTTTTACCAACTGCTAAAATTTTCCTACATTTGCTTTATATTATGTATACATATTATTTTGTTCCCCAAACCATTTGAAAATATCAAATAGCAAGGCATTTCATCCCTCAATAATGTAGGTTAATGCTAAGAAGGACTTTCTCCTAGATTATCACAATACCTTTATAACACCTAAAGAAATTAGCATTGATTCAGTAAGACAATCTATTATGTAGTTCATACTGAAATGTATCTAATTATCTTGGAAAGGTTTTTCATATCTATTTGTTGCCTAGTCCAAGATACAATCAGGTTTCACACACTGTATCTCTTAAACCAACATTATTCCCCATCTTTGTATTTTTATAACATTGGCTTCTTTTTAACAGTCAAGGCCTAGTATCTTACAGACAATCTATACCTGATTTTGGATTTGGTATTTATTATTTCCACATACCTAGACTGAGCCTAGACATTTGTTTTAATCTTTTTATTTTTGTATGACAAAGGACAGAAAGGGGGAAGGAGGGCTCAAGGTTAGAGTAATAGGAAAAAGGCATGAAGTTGAGTAAGATGTCACAGAATGATCTCTGTCCCCTTGAGTAACAGTTGCCACTGGTACAGTCCCAGGGCAAGGATGTAATCAAGGGTTTTCTTTCAGCACCAGCTACCAAATCCTGGCCCCACTGCTGAGGGAGGACCTGTGAAAGTGCTAGAAGGGCAAATATTTTTGGTAACAATATGGCCGAGGGATGATATAAACTTACTCTGTCACGTAAGAAGGCATATAACAGTATCAGCTTGTACCACTATTAGTAAAGTTAGGTTTGCCTGCACAAAAGTGGGGATGTCCCTCTTATATTTCTTTATACTTAGATATGCATCCATGACTGGACAACATATAATACTGTTTAGTATAATTTTAACTTCAAAAAATTGGCATCATACTATGTCAATCCTTCTAAAGTTTTTTTATACAAATCACATTTGTGAAATTCATCCATATTTAAAAGCTGGCCCTAGTTTATTTATCTGTCAGGCTGCATAATATTCTGTTATATGAACGTATTGTATCTGACTATTCGCCTACTGATGGATATCTAAGCTGCCTCTAAATTTTTGTTTGTTACAAACAATACTGCTATGTCTATTCCTGTATGTCTCCTTGTACCTATGTGTTAGTTTCTTTCTTTCTTTTTATTTATTTTTTCTTTTGAGACAGAGTCTATGTTGCCCTTGGTAGAGTGCTGTGTCGTTACAGCTCACAGCAACCTCCAAAACTCTTGGGCTTAAGCGATTCTCTTGCTTTAGCCTCCCAAGTAGCTGGGAGTACAGGTGCCCACCACAACGCCCAGCTATCTTTTTGTTATAGCTGTCATTGCTGTTTGGCAGGCCTGGGCTGGGTTCAAACCCATCAGCTCCAGTGTAGGTAGCCAGCACCCTGCTTACTGAGTTATGGGCGCCTAGCCATGTGTTAGTTTAAGTTACATTTAAGTTGTGTAACTTGTGGGTGGAAAAGCAGACACAACTTCAAATTAATAAATTTTGCCAAATTGTTTTCCAGAACATAAAATTACTTTCCTATTTAACTGAACATTATTAAATGCCGCCTTTTGATAGAGATATTGCATTTCCACTTTAAACAAACAAAAAAAAAGTTTTATAAGGAAATTTTTCTGAATCTGTAGGTTCCCTAAATCCAAGTTTAATTCAATTTAAAACAGAATATTTTAAATGTTTTCAAAATTCCCAGAGAGAATCCAATCAACCTACAACCCTTTCAGACAGCCTATAATTACACCAAGTTTTTCCTCTTAAAAAGGCTGTTTTTAAAGGCTGTTACACATCTCTATAGAAACACGTTTTTCAAATCTTAGATCATTTAAATTTCATGTACCTCCAAAGTCACCACCATTCATTTAAGTCAACCAGATTTTTATTCAGTTTTGAAGCGTAAACTTCAAACAATTTAGGGGTTCTTTTTTCCACTGTACCACGCCTGCCAGCAATTCCCACCTAAAACACGTGGGCCAACTGATTCCTAAACAGGGTTAAGGACAGGAGAAAAGATTGACTCCTGAATTTAAACAGGTATGAATAGGATGCACTTCAGGGAAAAACTTTGGTGTGACACAAATACCAGAAAAGAGCTAAGAATCTAGGGAATCGTTACTTGAAGTTTAAAAAACTGCAAAGAGTTCAATGCTGGTTTGGGGAAAAGCGAGGAAGAGAAAACTGAGTTGGGCCCGTTTTACATACGCGCGCTCCTGAATCTTACACGCAAACTGGTGC
>NW_003852463.1:434820-437877 GCF_000181295.1 Otolemur garnettii
GACCGGCCCCTGCAGGAGCGGACAGCAGGTCAGGCCTCTCAGGCTTGCACTGAGACCCCCGCAGAGCCCTGCAATCTCCCCTAACCCGCGGACCCTGGAGACCAACGCCGGAATCGCCTCTGACCTCCAGGCTCGCTTCACCCAGCCTAGCCCTTAGCCCTGCCTGCGCCCCAGTTTGTGAAGTCCCACTCCACTTACCGCAGAAAACAGAGACTGGCGCGGACAGGAGCGGTCTGGCGCCTCGAAAACTCCCAGCCATGCCCATTACGATTCCGTGGCTTCCCGCCATGCAGGCCGCCATGCAGGCCGCCATGTTTGCCGCTCAGGTCGGGACTACAACTCCCAGTAATCAGTGCGAGGAGGTAGCAGCCACCGGAAGCCAGATGGTGGCTGCAATAGGGCAAAATAGTTGAGTCTCTCCGCCCCTTTCCTAGAAGTCTTAGGAAAAGCGTGTTCTTTTTTTGTTGTTGCAGTTTGGCCAGGGCCGAGTTTGAAGCCGCCACCCTTAGTATATGGGCCTGGTGCTCTACTCACTGAGCCACAGGCGCCACCCCAAAACGTGTCTTTTTCTAGTTCCTCATAAAGTACTAAATTATACCCCTCCACCTGGGTGGTCTTCCAGCCTAAGAAGCTCTTTCTTACCCTACTGAATCAATTCTGTCTTCGCTTTGTTGGCAAGCCTTCCCTAAGTCAAAACCCTAATAAGGGCTCCCATTCCTAATAGGTCTCTTTCATTAGTACCTCTAATCTGATTTGCAAAATTTTCTTGTGTAATTATTAGATTAGTATTTATATTCTGCAATTATACTATATGAGAGAGGATACCGGAGAGGGGCGACTTCCGGGCAAACAGGTCTTCTCAGGGAGGCCACAAGGATGCACCTGCAGGGCCCTCTCCATGGTGACTCAGCTCTTGGGAATTTACAGGCTTAACTCCCTGGAACTTGGAAATTTCCAAGTTCTGTGAAATCCTGTAGTTCTGTAGGGGCTTGAGTAGCATCTCCCGCTTGATTCAAACTGGCCAATGGGAAAGGTGCCTGTGGGGTGGAACTGTTTGACTGTCAATAAAAAGGGAAAGACCAAGCCAGTCGGGAAGCACGGCCATTTGGAAATCTTCTATACCTTAAGCTCCCGGCCGATGAATAAAGCCCTTCCTCTTATAACTATGGTGTTTGGGTGCTCTTTCTCTCCGGTGGGCCTCATCTTCCTGCAACAATAAACTCCATGAAAGAAGGGACAATTTGCTCACCATTTTATCCCAGCACAGAACACCTGTTTCTGTTTGTTGATTGCATGGAAGGGAGGGAAAAAAAGTTTCTGATAGAACTTCTTGCTAGCAGAAAGAGAGCGTTACCTCTTGGAGGAATAATAATGAATTAGGGCTGGCTACCTGTGGGTCAGGATAGGTGGAAGACAGGATGGGGGCAGAGATAAATTGTAAGTCTTGGGAAGAAATTTGGAATTTGTCCTCAGGCAATGGTATGTGAACTAAAATAAAATCTTAAACCTTCTCTTCCCCCAGTGGCTGGCTGGCTGACTGGACCCCCTCTTGGCTAAGGGGATTGCCTAAGCTAAGATGTTAGCCATGAGAAAGGAGATCAGACATGGTCATGTCCCCTTCCTAACTTAAGAGATGTCCTTAGTGTCTCATTAACAGGCCTAAAGCTCAGCAAGACATACCTCTTTAAGGTGACCAGACGTCCACTTTTAGCGGAACAGTCTCAATTTTTAACAATTTGTCCTGCCTCCCATGTCCAAAAAAGTCCCAGTTTTTGGAAAGAATGCGTGACAAGCTAGGGAACGGTGGGAGAACAGGAAGGGAATATACGGTTTTCGGCTGCCATATGGCTATTTCACCAGGATATGAGTTTTATATTATTTTTGTTATTTTATAATGTTAAACTTTAATAACAGGTAATTGTTGAGAACTGATTATCAAGAACTGCTTATCAAAGTTCGCATTGTTGATCAGTTGTTAGAATTCGACCAACATTGTTTGGACTTAATGAACAATGGCATTTTTTGGCATTGGCAACCATGAAAACATTTTGTAACTATCTCTCAGACGATACACATCGTACTGCATGCTAGTGCTAGTTAAACAAATGATGTCAACAAATCAGCTATTCAGATAATTTAGGTAAGTTAAGTATTTCATGAATTTAGCCTACAGTACTTGTTTATTTATATTTTATAGTGGCAGCAAAAAGTCTAGTGCTGGCCTTGAAAGTGACACTTACAACTTATGAGGTATCATTATTAAAAAAAATATTGATAAGGAAAAGGTTAAATCTCGGGCATCAGCAAAAATCACAATAGAAAACAAATAGTTAGAAATAGTTCATCATTTGGAAATTGTGGGATACACGCTGTCCTTACCAGGAACTAATGCTGTGACTGGATGCTTTTTTCCTACGGTAAATAAAGTGTGGACATCAGAAAAATCACAATTAAGTGTTGAAACTTTGAAAGCCATTTTATGTGGGAAATATAATTTAACAAATTCTAGTGAAAAATTTCATGAGCTTTTAAACAATGACAGCAATCTACTAAAAAAAATTCACTCAAATGAGAAATACACCAAAGAATAAAATAATACTATATATAATTTTTTAATGTATTATATTTGTAAATTGTACTCATGTTGAAATTTAAAAAAAAATTACAATACTATTTTTGTGTTCTACGAAAATTTTTATTGCTCCATATAGATCAAATTTTTAATTAAGAACTGCCCTCCCCCCAGTTAATGGTGTCCTGCTTTACCAATGTTAAAATCTGGTCACCTTACTCTAGATCCCCCATATACATAAGAAACCACTTGACTTTGGACATCAGTCCTGTAATTTGTCTCTGATAAATAGACCTTTATGTTAACTCAAGTATTTCTTTTTGGTGAGTCCTGTCTAGAAGACATACAACTATAACTCTTTCAGCCAATTGTCAGCTAAAGAATCTTTAAATCCAGGTGGGCTGCTGTGGCTCAGGCCTGTAATCCTAGCATTCTGGGAGGCCAAGGCGGGTGGATTGCTTGAGCTCAGGAGTTTGAGACCAGCC
>NW_003852463.1:438106-446425 GCF_000181295.1 Otolemur garnettii
CCACTCCCATACCACCCCACTTTGCAATGTCCCAACTTTTCAGGCTAAACCAATATATTCCTTCCACGTATGGATTTATGACTTAACCTGCAATTCCTGTCTCCCTGAAATGTATAAAACCAAACTGTAACCCCACCACAGTGAGTCCACTTGCTTAAGGCCTCGTGGGTATGGCACCAGGTCTCTGTCCTCAAATTTGGCTCAAAATAAACCTCTTTAAATTATTTTACAGAGTAAGGCTTTTCTTTTCTGCTGACAGGTGACATACTGAAAGGATTTATCAATAAAGAATTTTGTGATTATTTAACACAATTATTAGTTATTGCAGTTGAGTTAATGACCCAAAGCTACCTCAAATTGAAAGTGTCCAAACTCAGTGAATTATCACATTCATCTCCAAACTTCCTCCCCAGTATTGGCTATCTCAAGGAACGGCTTCCACATCCATTCCATTGAATGAGCCAAAAATCTCTGTGCCATCCTTGATTCCTCCCTGTCTCTCCCTGGATAAAATTCCTAAAACTAATGTCAGTATCAATTATTTAAGAATTCTTATACTTTCTCATTCCCCTATTTGTATTTCTAATTCAAGCCATCATTTTGCCTCCCCAGAATCACTGCAAATCACTGCAACTACCGTATCATTAGTCTTCACCCCTCTTGGTTACCTCCAGTCCTTCTCCACACAACCACCAAAACAGATGGCTTAGCAATACACCTGGTCCATGTCTTTTCCCACTTTGAAGCATGGCATAGTTTGCTGTTGATATTGAGATAAAAGTCGAATTTTCAACCTCTGCAGTCAAGCCTACACTCCAGGTTGACATCCTGAAGACACATAAACTGATAGATCAGCTTGAAAAAGAGGGCCATGTTTTGAGCACAAAACTCTAGGTCCTGTGAGGAAAGACAGGGCCTTCTATTTTAACTCCATCTTCCTTGTTTAGAACAAAAATTTACCCTATAAATAACAAGAAATCACACAACCAAAGTTTCATATTAGCAAAATTCTGGCACTTCTGCCCACCCAAGCAGTAGGCTTCAAACCATTAAGGAAGAGTAAAAAGGGAGGAGAAACAAAGATTATTGTGACTGGTAGGGGTTGAGCTGGAACACTAAGAAGGGGATTTCAAGGTGGGTGGGAGGAAAGCCTGGCCTGCTGAACAAGGAAGTCTGGAGGGCCCATAATAATGTGGGTATGCAGTAACCTAGGTAACCAATGACCAATAGGAAGAGACAAAAATCAATGACCAATAGAAAAGGGCAATGATGCCTGGAGGTGAAGAGAGGCCAGTGAAAGAGTTGCCACCAATTTCAAACAGAGAGGAAGTGGTATTTACACCTCTGCACAGCCTTTGCATCTCTGTCTCTCTCACCTCAGCTCATTTTTGAGAGAGACCCACTTCCAGCTCTCTTTGGAAGTGCCCTAAACTTTCTCTTTGTTCTCCCTAAATAAAATTCTTCTGTGTTACACTGAGACTTGTGCAGGTTACTTTTACTTTCTATTCTTGTTGCCTGTGCTGCTCCAGTTTTATTTTTTGTTTCCATTCATTTTTACTTTCAATTACTTAACACTGTGCCTCAGTTAAACTTTTCTAGCTCAACCCAGTAATAACACCAGATCAACTGGGTTCAAGGAACTGGGATCTCTGATCCCCAACAGGAGAGAGAATTTTACTATATTAACTATGCCCAGAATACTTGGCTTTTGCTCCTGGTAGGATTAGTCGTATGGAAAGCAGCAGAGAAATAAAAGACAGACCTTCATGGCAGGAGGGCAGGATTTACTAAATATCTCCAAGCCATTCCTGCTCAACCCACCTCCTTCTAAAGATGAAGGAATGGTTTTGTAGAGGTTTTAAAATCTGGAAGAATGAGCCTAAAGAATCTTATTTAATTTTCTTCCACATTCCTGCTCACGCAGCATTCATCAGGCTGTTCTGACCTTATCTTAATGTGAAGAACAAGCTAAGGTTTTAATTATTCCACCAACACAGAGCTAGCCAACCATATTAGGGGTTGATTATAGGAATAGAATTTTAATTATGCGGTTCCATATTTTATACCTATAGAAAGGAGAGAATGAATATCATTACACGGTGTTTGCCAAAGGAAGAACCTGTTCCAAGCAAATAAACTCTCTGCTTCAGGTTATCATGACAGCAGGATTCTTGTCTGTGTGGCTAGCATTGAATCCTTTATGTCTAGTAGAGTATCTGGCATCTAATAAATAATTCCAGCTGTAATTAGGAAGATCACTCTGGTCGCACTTTAGAAAATGAGTGGGAAGACTGAAACTATTGGAATATTCCAAAAGAGAGATGTTACTGACCTGGCGGGGGGGTGGGGGGGGTTCTTGAAGTGTAAATTCCTTGACTATCAACATCAGCCCCACTAGGGAGCATGTAAAAAATCTGTTTGAGAATCGACCACTGTTATGGTCCTGGATGTCCATCATCCTGGGAAGGCAACGGTACCAAAGACAGGAATTAGGATGAAGCTTGCCAGAATGTACAAGACCACCCTCAAATTCATCTTGGTATTTGGATTCAGAACTCACTTTGGTGTTGTCAAGACAACTGGGTTCAGGATTTATGATTCCTTGGATTATGCAAAGAAAAATGAACCCAAATGTTAAGTGTAGAAGGCATGGCCTGTATAAGAAAAAAGACCTCAAGATAGCAGTGAAAGGAACTCAAGAACAAAATGAAGACAGTCAGGGTGACTGCAAAGGCCAATGTCAGGGTGCTGGCAAAAAGTCGAGGGAGTAAGAGTCTATGATGATGTTATCTTTAGCCATTGTATGGGTTTTTCACAAGAGAACTAATAAACTAAAGACTTAAAAAAATATATAAATTCTCAGGTCCCATCCCCAGATGTACTGAGTCAGAAACTCTGAGTAAGAAGTCTACCGATCTGTGCTTTAACAACCCTCCAGGTGGTTCTGATGACTGTTTCAGAATGAGAACAATTGAGGTAGAGGCAATAGAGAGAGACGGCTAAGAGATCGATCTGTGAGGTAGAGTTAGCCAGAAGAAAAGGTCTGAAATGTGCAAGCTGTGAAACTTTTTTTCTCCCTTTTTTTTTTTTAGTTTTTTAAATCAGATTACATTAATTGCATTTATTGGGTAAAGTCCCTCTTGTAATTGTGTCCTGCCCCCAAAAGGTGTGTCACACACTGTGACCCCTCCATTCCCCTCTCTCCTTTCCTCTCTCTGCTCTCCCCTTCCTCCACCTCCCACCATGTACTAGGTCATTAATTGTCCTCACATCAGAATTGAGTATATAGGATTCTTGCTTCTCCATTCTTGTGATGCTTTACTAAGAATAACGTGTTCCACTTCCATCCAGGTTAATACAAAGGATATAAAGTCTCCATCTTTTTAGTGTCTGAATAGTATTCCATGGTATACATATGCCACAGCTTATTAATCTGTTCCTGGGTTGGTGGGCACTTAGGCTGTTTCCACATTTTGGCAATTGTAAATAGAGCTATGATAAACAGTCTAGTGCAAGTGTCCTTATGGTAAAAGGATTTTTTTTTTCTTCTGGGTAGATGCCCAGTAATGGGATTTCAGGATCAAATGGGAGGTCTAGCTTGTGTTCTTTGAGAGTTCTCCATACTGCCTTCCAAAAACGTTGCATTAGTTTGGAGTCCCACCAGCAGTGTAAAAGTGTTCCCTTCTTGGGCTCAGCGCCTGTGGCTCAAGTGGCTAAGACGCCAGCCACATACACCTAAGGTAGCGGGTTCAAATCCAGCCCGGACTTGCCAAAAACAACAATGACGGTTGCAACCAAAAAAATAGCCGGGCGTTGTGGCGGATGCCTGTGGTCCTGGCTACTTGGGAGGCTGAGGCAGGAGACTCGCTAGAGCCCAGGAGTTGGAGGTTCCTGTGAGCTGTGATGCAATGGCACTCTACCCAGGGGGACAGCTTCAGGCAATGTCTCAAATAAATAAATAAATAAATAAATAAAATTTTTAAAAAAAAGTGTTCCCTTCTCTCCACATGCATGCCAACATCTGCAGTTTTGAGATTTTGTGATGTGGGCCATTATCACTGGGGTTAGATAATATCTTAGGGTGGTTTTGTTTTGCATTTCTCTAATAATTAGGGATGATGAGCATTTTTTCATGTTTGTTAACCACTCCTCTGTCTTCTTTAGAGAAGGTTCTTTTCATCTCTCTTGCCCATTGATGTAAGAAGGGATTGTTGGCTTTTTTCATGTTGATTAATTTGAGTTCTCTATAGATCCTAGTTATCAAGCTTTGGTCTGATTCAAAATATGCAAATGTCCTTTCCCATTGGGTAGGTTGTCTAATTGCTTTGGTTGTTGTCTCGTTAGCTGTACAGAAGCTTTTCAGTTTAATTAAGCCTCATTTGTTTATTTTTCTTGTTGCAATTGCCCTGGAAATCTTCTTCATAAAATCTTTCCCTAGGCTATTATCTTCAAGTTTTTTCCCTATGCTTTCTTTGAGGATTTTTATCATTTCATGGCTTAAATTTAGGTCTTTTATCCAACTTAAATCAATTTTTGTGAGTGGAGAAAGGTGTGGGTCCAATTTCAGTCTTTTACATGTGGATATCCAGTTCTTCCAGCACCATTTTTGAATAGGGAGTCTTTCCCCCAGTGTATGTTATTGTTTGGTTTATCGAAGATTAGGTGGCTATAAGATATGAGTTTCATCTCCTGGTTTTCTATTCCCTTCCAGATGTCTATGTCCTTATTTTTGTGCCAATACCATGCTGTTTTGCTCACGGCCTTGTAGTATAGCCTAAAGTCTGGTAGGATGATGCCCCGGATTTGTTTTTATTACTAAGAGCTGCCTTAGCTACATGGGATTTTTCTGGTTCCATACAAAATGAAGAATTATTTTTTCCAAGTCTTGAAAGTACTATGTTGGTATTTTAATAGAGATGGCATTGAGTCTGTAGATTGCTTTGGGAAATATACACATTTTAACAATGTTGATTCCTAGCCAAGAGCATGGTATGTTTTTTCCTTTGTTAATAGCTTCTGCTATTTCTTTTCTATAATTTTCTTTATAGAGATCCTTTATAGAGATCCTTTCTTTTGTTAGGTATATTCCTAGGTATTTCATTTTCTTTGAAGCTACTGTGAAGGGGGTTGTGTCCTTAATTAGCTTCTCATCTTGGCTGTTATTGGAGTATAAAAAGGCTACTGATTTGTGGATATTGATTTTATATCCTGAGACATTACTGTATTTTTTGATCACTTCCAGGAGTCTTCTGGTAGAGTCTTTGGGGTTCTATAAGTATAAGATCATATTGTCAACAAAGAGGGAGAGTTTGATCTCCTTTACTCTCATTTGGATGCTTTTTATTTCCTTCTCTTTCCTTCTCTTGCCTGATTGTACTGGCTAGAACTTCCAGCACTATGTTAAATAGTAATGGCAATAGAGGACAACCTTGTCTGGTTCCAGTTCTAAGTGGAAAAACTTTCAGTTTTACTCCACTCAGTAAAATATTAGCTGTGGTTTGTCATAGATAGCTTTGATCAGTTTCAGAAATGTGCCAGGTATGCCAATACCCTTCAGTGTTCTAGTTAGAAAAGGATGCTAGATTTTATCAAATGCTTTTTCTACATTTATTAAGAAGATCATGTGGTCTTTGTTTTTGCTTCTGTTGATATGGTGGATTATGTTTATGGACTTGCGTATGTTAAACCAGACTTGCGTCCCTAGGATGAAACTTACTTGATCAGAGGTCTAAAACTGATGGAGAAATCAAATCTTTTACTGATATGCAAACATTGATGAAGTGTGTCACAATAAGACCAGCTCTACAGGAAATACTTAGACCTATTCTACACACTGACCATTGCAATGGACCACCAGCAAAGTAAGCACCTAGAAACTAAAGGACAAAACTAGCTTCAACAACGATGCAAAAGATGAAACTAAGCAATGGACTTTCACAAGATAAGATAACTAGAACACCACCACACTTACTATTCTCTCAATAAATGTTAATGGCTTGAATTCCCCACTAATGAACTGTGAAACTTTGAGAGAGGTTCTTATCTTTCCTCTGCCTTTGTTTTCCTATTGGTAATAGAATATAATATACCTACCTCATTAGGTTGTTATAAGGATTAAATAGAGATAGTGCATAGAGTTTTTGGACAGATGTATGAATAATAATATTCTTTTTTCTAGCCTTGTTGAGATACAATTGGAAAATAAAAATTGTATGTTATTTAAAGTATACAGCATGATGATTTGATACACAGATACACTGTGAAATGATTGCTCCAGCTAAACTATCATATCCATTGCCTAATATTTTTTTTTTTGAGACAGAGCCTCAAGCTGTCACCCTGGGTAGAGTGCTGTGGCATCACAGCTCCAACTCCTGGGCTCAAGCAATTCTCCTGCCTCTGCCTACCAGTAGCTGAGATTATAGGCACCCACCACACTACCCGGCTATTTTTGGTTGCAGCTGTCATTGTTTGGCAGGTCCGGGCTGGATTCGAACCCGCCAGCTCAGGTGTATGTGGCTGGCACCTTAGCCACTTGCCCCACAAGTGCCAAGCCACCATTGCCTGATTTTTTAAAAAGCTTCTTTTTGGCTAGGTGTGGTGGCTCACACCTGTAGTCCTCTCAGATCTTGAGTGTTCCCCGGTCTCCTGGCTGCCAGTGTCAAAAATGAGTACTGGTGCTGAGTTGAGCTGATGACAGAGAAATCACAGACACCGAGCAATCCCACACAAACACCGTATTACAGGAAAAGAAATAAGATATATGAAGTGAAAGGAAATGAGAAAGGAAGCTACACAAAAACTACACAAAGTGAAAATACAGTCTGGAGAGAGAGGAACAGGTCAGTCTCCACTCCTGGGGAAAGAAGCTGAAGCCTGAGTATATAAGAGAGTAGGTAACAGGTTACATAATAGCTTGGTTATATAACAGTTTCCCTTTCTATGCATGTCTTCCCAGAATCCTCTGCACATGCTATGCCAATTACATGGTAATGAGCCCAGTCAGTTAAAAGTCACTAGGAACTCTTCACTGTGTATGTTCCTACTGGGGAATAGTTCCTAGTCCGATTTGGTTCCCAGCTACAATTTGGTTTCTGCTCTCTGTCTGCCCTTCCCACTTCCTTGCCTGTGTTGGCACCCATTGCCCTCCTCCCACCCTATCAGTGCCAGCTTCTCAGAAGACTAAGATGGAGGGATCACTTGAGGCCAGAAACTCAAGGTTACAGTGAGTATTGTCAGATCACTGCCTTCTAGTCTGGGGAAAAGGAAACCCGGCCTCAAAGAAAAAAAAAAAAAAAAAAAAAAAAAAATTTTAAAAAAACTTTTAAAAAAACTTTAAAGATGTCAGCAAAAGGAGACTGTAATCTGATCCATGATTTCTCATCCAAAGAAAGGTTAGTCATCTTGGCAGTCTAGAAAACCAGTGTTACAATGTGAATAGTTAGCCAGTGAGCAGACACAAAAGGAAAAAGCCTTAGCCAAATAATTTCAGAAATGTCCAGGTTCAGTGATGAGTCCATCCAGAGGAAGAGGTTGACACAGGGACTTGTAGGCAACATTTGTCAAATTGTCAGATTCCACTGATGAAATTTTTCCTAGCATGAGCCTTAGCCTGCTGCCAATAAATACTAGAACCCGTATTAAACTTCCTTTGTTCTTTATTTATCAAGCAACTTCTTTTACCTTACATTCTGGCATTCTGGTTTGTATGATTATTTTTTAATTATAAATTAGTAAACCTGGACTTGGTTTTATTATATCAGTTTTACACATCTGGTTCATAAGAATCTGCCCTGAAATATCTGGGCGTTGTGGCAGGAGCCTGTACTCAGCTACTTGGGAGGCTGAGAAAAGAGAATCACTTAAACCCAAAAGTTTGAGGTTGCTGTGAGCTGTGACACCACAATACCCTACCAAAGGAAACATAGTGAGACTCTGTCTCAAAAACAAAAACAAAAAAAGAATCTTCCCTAAAAGATGAATCTATTACTGTACTGACAAATCAAGTTCCAGGCTTCCAAAGCCAAAGAGTAGACACTCAGCATCATCAAAGTAAAAAATACACATGTACATGAGGCCCTCAGGTATATATTTTGCTGAGATAAAAAGACCTTGGTATTGCTTCATAAGCAATTTCTCTTTCTCTCTGTCTTGAAAATGATGTCAATCCCTTTGGGAAGAGAGTAGGAACTGTTTTACAGACTATTTCTTCACCCAGGCAAAATCCTAGGTAGATAAGGCTCTAGAACTTGGAGTGAGGAGAGTGGTCTTCTTCTTTCTTCTTTGTTCTTCTCCTCCTCCTTCTTTCTTCTTCTTCTT